>NC_048299.1:251912213-252063987 GCF_013100865.1 Trachemys scripta elegans
TTTTCCTGGACATGTTCGGCTTTTTGGCAGTTCCCCCCGGACGGGGGTTTGACTGCCGAAAAGCCGGACATGTCCGGGAAAAAGAGGACGTATGGTAACCCTATTAAACAATTATGTTACATTTCACTTATGGAAACAATTGATATGTACAAATGTCATATTGCCTCGGAAAAACTTATGCAATGTGTAGATTTGTTGTAGAAATACTTCTGCAAGAATATATAGTAAATTCAAGCATTATCAAAATAACACAAGCAGCAATAATGTCTGGTCATATGGAGATCTGATATCACTAGCTAATAATACAACATAGTTAATCAAATTTTTCACTCCGGCTTTTTGTATTCTGTTTCTCAGGCAAGTGCTTTCTATACATCTGACTGCTACAATAGTTGACTCTCCTCTCCTCTATTACATCATAATGGAAACTGGAAAAATCACAAAAGGGAATTAATAATCCCAGGTAAGCCTGCACCAGCCCATTTGGGAACATAAATCATCCATTGGAAAAATCACAAGAGAGGACTAATAGCTACAGCCACGCCCTGAAGTTGCCTATTTGGGAACAATAACTAGAAATGTAAGTTAGAGAGGTAGGACGTTGCTGATGGTATTTCATCTGCTTTTATGTCCAAAATTACTGGGGAATCATACAGAAAAAAAACCATACTGTCTGTGAAAAAAATTTCACCAGGGTGACATTACTGAGTGTTATTACAAGGACCCCAGTGATCACTAACCAATAAGGAACAAATATTTATTGTGTTGGCCTGAAGTTAGACCTCGGATTTTTTTTTACTCAACTAAAAAGACAAGCTATTACCGTAACAAGATGAAATAATATGAAAGAAATTGACTCATTTACTCAGCATCTTTGAAAAAGATCTGTTTCAAATGGAAAGATCACTCTGAGGGTTTACGGTTCCATTGGATTTTAAAGCTGCTGTTTAAAGTAAAGGAAGTTCCCACGTTAATGGGAAATATTAAACAAGGGCTTCACACTAGGAGTCCTAGGTTCTACTGCAGGCTTTGTCACTAACTCATTGTGTGACCTTGGACAAGTGAGTTCACTTCTCTGTACTTCATTTTATCATCTGTAAAATGAGCATAATTTTTAACTACCTCCTAGGGATGATGTGGAGCTTAATTAATGTATGAAAAGTGTTTGGAGAGCCTCAGATATATACCACTATTTAATGACAAAGTATTATTTTATGTAATGGAAAAAACTGCAAGCAATCCTGGAAGAAAAATGCTAATCACTTTCCTCCTACCACTGACAGTAGAAATAGTTTCCATTCACCAGTCAGACTGATCATATCTATTAATTAATCTGTGATTGGAAAGTAGCACTGAACCATAATATTGTGCCAAGATGTCATTACAGATTTTAGTCAGAATGGAGGTAGAAATGTATTCAATGACACAAGGCAGCTCTGCATGCTATTTATATCCCACAGTGCAGCTGTGAAAGGAATGGGCTCCTGGATGCACAGATGAGCGCACCTCTGCGTGAACCATGCCAGAACCCAGCAGACTAGCACAGAGGAAATTGGTGGGGATGGCTCAGAGTCCACAGGCTTATATAAAGAGGGCAGAAGGGCTGCCAATTCCGTAGGCTAGAATAACAACCGCAGAAAGGCGATGCCTCAGTCAGTGGCCTAGGAAACTGCTTCCATTCTTCCCAATCTGTTATTTCCCACCACACACCACCTGTTTACTCAGACCATGGGCATGAAGACAGAATTTGAAGAATTAGATTCATTTCTGAATAAATAACTTCAGCCCCAATCCTGCAAACACTTATGCATGTGAGTAACTTCATGGGGGTAGTCCCATTGTGCATAGTTATATGAATAAGTGTTTGCAAGATCAGAGTCTATGTCTTTCCATAGCAAGTACCAAGCATCTATGTTTCAAATGAAAATAAGAATAGAAGTGTAAGCAGTGTCTGAATGAATGCTTCCCTGACAGCTAGCTGGGAGGGGAAGAGACTATGGGTGTGTTTATGTAAATACAGCTTGCTCCTGTTTTGTTTACATATTCATCATTTACAGCTGCGTCAAAGGATCAACTCTGGCTGGTGTTGGGTACAAATGACCATAGTACTGAATGCAGGGGTAGTGAAATATGGTTACCAGTGCTGTAATTATTGTAGGAATACAGGAAAGCAGGACTGTGCTTACCCTGTCCCAGATGAGGAGGGCCATCCTCAGTTGAAAGAACCTTGTTAAGCAGGGGCTCAACTGTCAGAGCCCTGTGAAAGTAAGAGGGGTAGGGACAGGTATTTGCAACTAGAAGACTGCACACCCTCAAGGGTCCTTCCTAGACTAGTTTAATCTATTCCTCCCCAGTGTTCAAAGAACAGAGCTAGATAGGCTTCATTAGGAGCCTCTTTGTTATGTTAAATGTCCAATCAGAGCTGAAATCAGTTGTGGTAGGATTGTGTTTCTGCCCTGCCTGCTAAGAGCTAAAAATCACTGAGAGCTGAACTCACTTGAGTGGGGACTCAAGCTGGTTCTGTGTTATATTGTTGAAAAGGAACCTCTAGAAATTGAACCTAGCCCTGGTTGCTGCTGGCTCCAGCTGGCAGAAGGGTTACAGAAGTCAAGAATAAACGGAAAAGAAAGGAAAGAAAATTTGTTAATTTTATTTCTTATATTCTCAGAGCTACCTCTGACCTGCTGACACCTAAAGGAGAAAGATACAAAATATTTTTACTCTAACAATTTAACATTGTTAACATTTAAAGTACTTAAAATTTAAACTGAAATAGAAGTATTTGCATAAGTGCATGAAGAATCCAGACTTTTATTAATGGACTATTTAATCATAGCCTGTGCCTTTGTTGATCTATACTATTATCTATGTACATTTGATATGATAAATACTAAACACATTTACATGGGAGAGCTACTTTCTTCACTAAGGATTTCAAAGCACTTCACAAATTCTTGATAATAAAAGAGGATTAATTAAAATACCTATCTAATATAATATATACTGAGGTCAGACTAGATAATCTAATGGTCCACATAGCCTTAAAATCTATTAATAAATCTATACATATTTACATATTACTTCCTTACATTATAAAAAGTCTGATCAATTACCGTGACCTTTTAAGAGATAATAACAGTGTCTGAAAATAAGATGGGTTAAAATAATAATAATCAAATAGTTTATTTGATAAATATCCCCAAGTCTGATACAATTAAAAACTCCTTTCTATTGTAAGCTGTTGTTTCCAGGCACTGCCAAGCTCCCCATTTCAAAATGCCTTGTGTCTCTTAAGCCCACCTTCCCATCCAAGGTCACTGCAGACAGTACATCACTCCTTCCATGTGGCACCTGGGACTTTCTGTGATAATACACCTGTACCAGCATCACAGATTATAAGAACACCCAGAAGGGTAGAGGCAGCTGTTCACTGCTTTTTAGAAGGGATATGAAAGCAGCTTTTTGCAATCTGGGCTCAAGTGTTGGAAAAAAGGACTTTGATAAAGAGACGGGGCAGTTTGGCTGTATGCTGACTCCAGATGGATGCATCTGAAATAAAAGAAACCTACAAGACACATTCAAGACTGCAGGGTGCCAGTGTAACCCACACACCTGACAGCCAACTCCAAAAACCAGAGTAAATTGTTATCCGTTTCTCTATACCTGAATCTTTGTAAGGGGGTAAAGGATACACGAAGAGGCTGGTCTGCAAAGCCAAGACAGCCTGAGGCAGAGATCTATCCTGGTGAGCAACAGGAAACCTCATAAACAAACCAGACTCTTGAATGTCTCAGAGTCCCCCCAAGGAAACCTATATAGAACATTTGTTACCACAGCTGTGAGACTTACCCTGGAGCTGTTCAAAAGAATAATTTCTGATGATATCATGGGTCAGTTTAAAGCCGTTCCAATAGAGACAGCAGCTGAATGCACTTTGGAAACTGATATGGTAGGAAATGACTCCTCGGATCCATCAGGCAGTGCTTAGGTTCAAGGCCTAGGAGCCCCCTCCCGCCAATGGTCTGCTTCTTTTGGCTTTTATGATTGAAGGTGTATGAGACAGGAATTGATGTCTCCAGAAAAGAAAGCCCCAATGCATGGATGCACAAATGCCCAATGCCTGGTGGAAAAATTCCCCATCTGTTTATTTTACGATGTAGAGACAGATCTGGGATTCAGGGTTTGAACATTTCTGTGGAAAGATTATGGAACTTTTTGTTTTCATGTTTGAAAGTTGTCATTTTGAAAAATGAAATGTCCAAGCTGAAAAGGATTGGCTTTGGAAAAAACCCTGCCATGAAACTATGCAGATCAGTCAAAACTGGGAGTGCAAACCTCTTCTCCCCTTTCAAGACTGTTACAGCAGCCTGTCCCCTGCCTGCCTATGGGTGGCAGCACAGCCCACAGCCTCCAAGGGGCTATGTGCTACATTGCTGCACCTGACACACCCCTAAGCCCCCCCACCCCCGGCCCTGCCTCAACATATCTTGCAAAGGGGTCCTGAGAGGACAGCATCAGCACCTTTACTTCCTGCATCAGGTGAATTCTCCACCAGCCAGATCCAGAGCTATTAAAGCCCCTTTACACCATTCCTGCCCTGCTACCAAGTATGATGGGGCTGGAGCTGGGACGAGAATGTCACCCACCGTCTCTATGCTCGCAACTATATGGAGAAGCAGGAATTGGGCCAGTTGGGACCACATTGTCCATTTATAGCCTTGACTCCAAACTCTGACGCCACGAGAGGGCATTCATTTGGTCCCAGTGAGGATCTGCTCTCCGGTCAGTGTCACCACAGCTCCCTACCCCATAAGTGGGAAAAAACAAAGGCAAGTCTCAAAGAAAAACAGTGCGTGGCTGTGATGGGTTTCGGTTAGACAATTATTTCTCATTAATTATTACTTGTTAAGCACCGACAACATGCTCAGCACTATAAACAACTCACAATGAAGCTAGTCCCTGCTCTCGAGAAATTAAAATCTGAATGTTCCCTCACCTTGGGAATGCTTGCAGATGGCAAGAAAGTTGAGCCTAGTGAATTAGCCACAGTTTGGCTCCGGTTGTTAAAATATTAATAGCACACTCCCACAAAAGCAACCAAGACACTAGATATTTATGCTTATTTTTATTGTAAGGTATGTACCCTCTTCCCCTAGCATTAGCAATATGCCTCCCATAGAAAGATCGATCATTTTGAGATGGTGATTACTATTTTACAGACCACTGTTACAAATTAACCAGAAATAAATAACACGTCAGATTCTATACCAACTTCAGTGGAGTTGCATTAGGTGCAAATGAGGGTAAATGTGGCACAATAATTTTAATGAGAATGGCAAACTGTGATAAGCTTTTCTGATTCTGACACACTGGAGTCTAAAAAGACTGCAAAACAATGCTGTCTCTGTCTCAGCTGACCCCAGAAGTCTGTGCTTTGGGTTTCCTGTTGGATGGATTTAGCACTAGAGATAAAACTTTAGTTGGTCACCATGTCAAGTTTCAATTGCTCCCTTGATCTTCAAGAAAAGATCCGCTCAAGCCAGTTCCTCTCTGCATCTCTGCTCTCATTTCTTCCTGCTCCCCCTCTACCACCCATTCAGTCCACCCAACCCTATAACCTCACTGCTCCATTTGCATCTTTCTCAAACTCTCGTCCTGACACAAAGGCAGATTAAGATTTATTGGAGCACTTGGCACAAAGAACTTTTGGGCTCCTCACATACTCCCTCGCCACAGGGCTCCCCCCCTCCCGCTACTTTCCCTCCTCCCCCTCCGAGGCTCCACCCTCTGGTCAGGTAAGAAGCAGGAGCTAGGCTGTGGTAACAGCCATCAGCCAGGGCCTCTGTTGGGAGCCCTGGGTCCTTCACCTGCCCTGGGGGGGGGGGCAGGGACAAGGGCCAGGGTCTGCTCTCAGGCCCTCTGAGAGCAGGTGGAGGGTCCAGGGCTCCCCACAGCTCCCTGGGCAGCTCTTACCCTGGTCCGACTCCAGCTTCTGGCCTGGCAGGGGGTGTGGCTCCAGGAGGAAGAGGAGGCGCAGGGCAGGGCCACAGTTCTGCCACCCGTTCCCCCCTCCTACTTCTACCCAGGTTCTGGCACTCCTGCGAGGCCCCCAAATTGGCCGGGGCCCCTGGGCACTGGCCCCATGGGCTTGTGCGTTAATCCACCGCCGCTCACGGCTTTTTCCATGTGGCCTTTTATACTTCAAACACCTCTCTCATCCGTTCCACAAAGCAACCATTTACTTCATTCACATCTCTCTTTACACAGTGTGGAACAAAACATTGTTATTCAATGCAGTGCACTGAAATAAACCGTCCTGGATCATCGGAAGTATTTGTCTCTAAGTTATTTACCCATCTATTTAGACTGTGAGCTCCCAAGAAAAGGGGCGTTGTGCTTAGTGAAGCTCTGAGCACACTGTGAGAGAACAACAGAAAATAAACAACAACTATCATTACTAGCACATTTTAAAAATGGTATTGGGAAGTCCACCCACCCACTATTGTAATGAATGGGTTGGGCAGCAGAAATGTGTACCTCCCCATTTAAGAAAAAGAACGAGGAAATATGATATTACAACAGGGAGGATTTGAATAACAAGTTTAAAAAGCTGTCTGCATGCATAACCCTGTCTGAATTACTGTTTCCTGTATTAGATTAATAAGTGATGTATTAGTATGTACCTAAACACCAATTTTGATTTGGTTCAGTTTGCTGGAACAGAAAATGGGACAAAGGATAGTCTGGCAATTTGTGGTTATGATCATGGCTTCAAAATATATTGTCTTTAATTCCTGCTCTTTATGCTTTTTAAATACTTGAGATTGACATTATGCTGTGGTGTAGGATACTAGCCTAATCTGGAAACCTGAGAGGGGATCCTTTTGATTCATCCGGTTTTCTAAGGGTCACAGTGGAGAATTCTCCTCTTGGGAAGCCCACATATTGGCCTTGGATTCTGAGTATAGGTCTGCCTTGTATTTTTCCCCTTTGCTATTTGTCTCCAGCTGCTTAGCTGATTACCTTGGTTATTTTTCCCTCTCGATAAAAGTAAAATTATTCTTGCCTTCTTGTCTTCCAGGTTGCCTTGGGGACTGTTAAGTCCAGGTCAGATACACTCAGAAAGATAAATTAAAAAGTCTTTACTGGAAGTTTATCAAGTCTGCTCTGTGGCAGATCCACAAGCTAGGTGGGTATATTTTCACTTCCAGTTATATCTATGTGAAAATTAGGAACTATGGAGTCAGATTGTGGTCCCATGTTACTTCTGAATATTGGTACACTACTATGCACACCCAATAACTTTATGAATTAAAATATTTATAAAGAAAGCTTATTTCCCCCTCTTAAAGGATTTTATTTTTCTTACTGTGTAACTAGCCTTATAAACATTTTATAAAAGGCCTGAAATTCCTGTAGTATTTTATGTAATATACAGATCTATTTTTTCAAAAGCCCTGAAACAATTTAGAACTCACCCAGGTGCTTCCATTTCTTTTCCTTCTGCTGTTCTATACTAGGCCTCTCTCCTGTGCTGTGATTGTCCCAAACTGGACTCAAATGGAGAGCACCAAATTTGCAACCTGTCTAGATTTTAATGGTGATCCTTAAAGGACAAAAAGTCTGTACATTTGCCCACTGCGCAGCTTTATTTTGTTAAAGCTCCAGCATTTCATTTTAGCTAGTGTTTGTGTTAATGTTCCATTGACTTAATGTAGCTCTATGGTCCAGCTGTGTAGCTGAGCTCAACCAGAAGGATCGGAGAAATATCTGAGCATTGCCTTGTTTCTGCTCAAGATGTGAGCTCTTTGGGTTTCTCCATGCTGGGCTCATGAAACCCAACAGAGAAAGTCATTCATACTAATAAACCCCAGATAATTCAACAAAAATGCCCCCTTTTCCATCACAGCATAAGCTGCTGTGGGGGCTTTTTAAAAAAAACAAAAAACAGAACAGAGTATGTCATACTAAATCATTTATTTTTAACTAAGATTAAATTGTTATTTGCATTTCACAGAGCACCTCCTTACTGCTCCAAATATAACCTCACAAGGTTGAGCTTCTCTTTTACTGCTATCAATAATGGCATTCCTCCACCATTGCTTATAAAAGGCTCTGAGTTTCCTCCCCCACAGCTTTGAAGACAATCTCATTTACTACCATGAAAGCAAAATTTGAAGCGGAAATAGGTGGGTTTCCCTCTGCCTTACTGACTACTCATTCAGCTCCGGTATGTTCCAGATTTCCCTTGGGAATAGAAGAAGTAGTGAATTCATTAGCATAGGAGTTTTATGTCACATGTACTGGATTATGGGCAGGGCCGGCTCCAGCATTTCTGTCTCCCCAAGCAAAAAAAAAAAAGCCGCGATCGGCGGCGGCAGTTCGGCAGCAGGTCCTTCACTCCTAGAGGGAGTGAGGGACCTGCCGCCCCCAAATTGCCGTACATGCCGCCCCTCTCCCTTGGCCGCCCCAAGCACCTGCTTGTTAAGCTGGTGCCTGGAGCCGGCCCTGATTATGGGATCACTAACTGAGTATGTTGCAAGAAGCAGAGTACTCATGCTGCAAAGGAAATGTCTAATGGTATGATCACAAGACTGGAACCTGGCTTTTCCAATCTCTAACTCCAGTTTTGACACCGATTCATTCTGTTGCCTTAGTCAAAACCCTTAAACTGTCTGCCTCAGATTCCCCAGGTTTAAAAGGGGGTCAAATACATATTCACCTTACAGTGCTAGTGGTACAGTTTTAAAAGTACATAACATAACATTCAGTATGTCAGACATTGCGTCTATAGGTTTTCAACTTTTTATTGAAGGATGTCATCCTCTTTGTATACTGGGCTTTTCGGAGGAGGAAATATGAAGGGGTTTTTTGTTTTCTTTTATTTGTTTGTTTGTAGTGCACTGCTAGAACTGGATTCAAAAATCCTTTAGGTACATCTGTGATAATACACAGACAAAATGAAAACAGGCTAAGAATGTCAGCAGTAGTTTGTTTTACTCTCACTTGCAGAATCCATTGCCACCCAAAAGAAAGAATCCATCAAAAGCTGCAGATTAATTCTATAGGTTAATATATGGGCAGTACTTTGAAAATGTGAAACATTAAATGCTAACTTATTATCATAATAGAACTGGCTGTTTTCTTTGCACCTTCCCTTTCATGGGTGAAGTATTTTAATTTTGGATATGTTTCATTATTCACTCTTTTCAAATACAAATAGCTTATTATGATCTTTTAAAATGAGTCACAAGACAGAGAAACAGAACTCCAAGCACATTTAGAGCTATCTCTTACACAGAAATAAACTGTACAATTTATACAGCTGAGATCAAAGCTGTGAATCATCATTGTTGAAGTTTAGATGCAGGCACAGTTAAGAAGATAAGGTGCAGTCAAATCATGTCCCTCTGGTATTAAGTTCAAAGGCCTCTTGGGGTTCCCAGGCTTGTATATGTCAAATAGAAGGTTAATACATTTTCTTCTTGAAGCATATGAAGGTTCTTTTAATCTGATGGTTAGATATGGAACAAGAAATATTCACTAAATCCCTGGTTTCCTAAAGGGATTATCTTTGACTCTGTCTGAAGTTTGATTATAGTGGAACAGCAATTGCAAACCACAAGAAGCATAAACAAAGACAATCACTATTGCTAGCACTGGACCAGATTCTGCCACCCATACTTATGCTGAATAGTCATTTATTATATTTTTAGGTTCCCTTGAACTACAGCTGGTTAAAACAATTGAGAGGAAACATTTTTCTCCTGGAAAATGCCATTTTGTTGAAACATAAATGTAACATGGAAACATAGGTTTTGACAAAAACTCCATTGGGAAGGCTTCTCAGCTCCAGCATGAAATTTGGGAGAGCCCCACCCACAACAACCCCACAAGGCTAGGACATTGGTTTGGGACATGAGAGATTCATGATTAGGGACTTGAACCTTGTTCTTCTAGACGGCTTAACCACCAAGCAAAGAGTCAGTCTCGCGCTTACTTTATCTCCTGTTTTAGCTGTTCCACTTCAGTTAACTCATTAAATATTCATCAGGCCAGGAAGCACGAGATTGATTCTATAGCCTGATGGTTAAGGCACTGGCTTGGGACACAGAAGGCCCAGGTTTAAGTCCCCATTCCCAATCAGGCAGAGAAGGGGCTCAAATCCAGGTCTTCTGGGTATCACAACATTTTTTTGAAAGATCTCAGTTTTGTTCTGCATTGGAACCAGATTTCAAAATCTCAAATTTTTCATGAAGCTAAATTGTTTTCTCACCAGCTCTACTTTGAAACACCCAGTCTTAAATTCCTAAATAAAAGTGACTGATCTTCAGAACTTCTGAGCGCCTACATAACAGACTCCATCTCTACCAAATGGGGTCCTCAATTTACTGAGGAACTGAGAGGAAAGAGTTGTTATTGTTGTCATTTGTGTCTCCTCCTATGTTTCTCTTATGTTTTCAAAGGCAAACAGGAGTGAGCTTGGAGGGGCTTGCTTGCCAGAGTTTAAATCTCTTGCAAACAGCTTGCTACAGCTCTCATAATGAACATAATCTTGTTCTCTTACAAGGAATCCACTTTAAAGACAGAGAAAAAGCTGCAGGGAAATAATTCAGAGTTGTTGAATAAGGTGATTGGAGAACGTTGCAAAGAAAATTAACACTGCAGGAAACTGCAAAATTGGTTAACTTTGTCATGCATATAATGATTTGCTTTCTTGTTTTTGAATCCCTCTGATGAAAAATTCATTTTATATTGGCATATTCTGTGTATATTTGTAGTAGTAATATCCATATGATAAACTCAGAACTATGTGATAAGTGAATTTTTTGAGCATTTTGACCACATCATTTCTTTCTGCCCACTAATTTACCTCTACACCATTTCTTCTAACATTATAGCCCTTAAGCAGATTCAAACAAAGACCACTTAAAAAAAAAATCAACCTACCAGAGTTTACTTCTTCTTTCCCCAAATGCGGAATTTCTCTCTCAATATTACACCTGTCTGAGGCCCAGGCAAGGAGTCACAGGATCTGAGGAACTACCCAATGTACAGCAGAGGAATGGTTAAGATTTGAATAGGAACTCAGAACAAGTGGGTTGAATTTCCAGGTTTACCACAGACTTACTGTGTGACCTTGACTCACTTACTTGAGATCTCCATGTCTAAGTTCACCATGTGCAGCATGAGATAATACATAGAGCTGGTCAGAAATTTTCCATCAAAACAGTTTTTGGCTTGGAAATGAAGTTTAAGTAAAATTGATATTGTTCACAAAATCGTATCAATTTCAACAACATTTTATTTAAAAAAAATATTTTGAAAATGTCAAGAAAGCCCATTTCAACATATTCGGAAAAAAGTTGTGATATTTTGTTTCAGAGGGACTTTCTATTTTGAAGTTGATTTGATATTAAAAACACTAAATAGTTAAAATAAAAAAATTTCAAACTTATCTAAAAGAAATATTTCAATTGGCACAAAATGATTTTTTAAAATGTTATTTCATGAAAATTTTGACTTTTTGATCCAATTAAGGATGATTTTTTTTTTAAATCTTGGGAATATTTCATAGGATGGAAAATCCTTTTTCCAACCAGCTCTAAGAATAATGTTTTCTCCCCCCTGCCCTCCCATTCATCTGTCTTGCAAGCTCTTTGGGTCAGGGACCATCTCTAGTGATGTGAACTTCCCACGTCCTTTCCAAATCAGACACAGGCAATGTAGGAAATCTTCCATCTTAGTTTAATTTTCAGTCAAATTGTTATCAGCACTAATGAACACAGTTTTAACCTGAAATTATTATTTTCATGTAGCCAGGAGGCTTGCAAAAAAAAGTATGAAATCCTTTCCATTATTTATAAATATCTAATAAATTGTCCTTCCAATAGCATATAATTTAGGGGCAAATACATAGCTTTTAGAAAGTAAGATTTGATCAAAATATCTAAATGATCATCTCATTCTCATGAGATCATTACCCTCATACATGTGAACCACAAAATAACACATCTTTACAGCTCAAGCATAGAAATGTGCAGAGCTGTATAAGTAGAGAAAGACATATGTATAAAGAAACACCTGTTTTAAAAGGTGTGACGTACAATTAGAAGAGCTAGGTATGTGTTTTTAAAAATAGACAAACCTTGACTATGTCGATTCAACATGTGTAATCCTGCAAGACAAAAACAAAACCTGAAGCCTAATGGGCTCCAGAATGTCCCATAATTTCTGTCGTATTAATTTTGATGGACTATAAGGACCCAAAGAATTGAAGATGCTAACATGATCCTGTAATTGTCCAACATTAAACAGTTTTAAACAAGGTTCGGGAAGGTACCATGCAGAGACCTCAGCCTGCTTAGTACCACGGCAAACACATTATTAAGAATCTTTTTAACCTTTTATTAAAGATACAGAATAGGAAGAAAAGCAGGAAAAATATTTGAAATGTAAAGTATTAAGTAAGGCTTTCATTTAACAACATCCCTTGCTCCCTTTAACTTCAGCTGTAGTGGGGTTTTAGAAGGGGGAAAAAAACCCTAACTGACAATCTTGTAGATGGTAATAACTGTCCTTTTTGGGGAAAAGAGAAGGGATTAGTTGAGATGGGCTGGAGCTGTTGTTATTGTAGCTGTTGTTAAAGTTCAGTCCCATTTCCTAGATAACAAAACAAGAAACACACACACACACTAGAGTGACCAGATAGCAAGTATGAAAAATTGGGTAACTTTTTTTGGGGGGGAGGAAGGGGAATGAGGGTATAGTCACAGGTGACAGGTGAAGCATGGGCTTGGGGAGGCTAGCCCCTGGCCTGGCCCGCCCCTTCTGCCTGGGGCCCCACCCCCCAGTCCTCTCTCCCCACCAGAGCCCAGAGGTCTCCCCCCAGCCCAGGGCCACCTGAGCACCTCAGCCCTTCCACCACACCTCTGAGCACCGGGCAGGCAGGCAGGCAGCCACTGAGTTCCGCATGGGCCGGCAGGCAGTGCAAGCACTGGCTCCAGCCGCCTGGAGTCCCTGGCCACAGGCCATCCCCCACTAGCTCCAGCCCCAGCCCTGGCCCCAGCCAAGGGGGAAGAGGTGCAGCAGAGCATGCAGGAAGCAGGAGGGGGCTTGGGCTGTGGGTGGAGCATGGGCAGGGCCATGCAGGGTTATTTGGGGAGGCTCAGCCTTCCCCGACCTTTGATACCCGCTGCCCAGGGAGTATAGTTGTGTATATAAGACAAAGCTCCTAATAGCGGGATGGTCCTGATAATATCAGGACATCTGGTCACCCCAACACACACGCACGCTCACATACATGCATGGGGGTAGAAAAAAATGGCAAAGAGAGAGAATGCTGCTTCTGTGTCTGTTATTGACTCTCACTTGCAGTATCACTGCTGGAGAAGCAAAGTTGTATTAGCCACTCCAAGACCTGACAGATTTGTACTGGTACAGTACAGTCTGGAGCATTGTTTTTAACTGCCTCTCCAGTCACAGGGTCAGAGCAGTGTTGGAAAATTTACAGTCTCAGCCAACTAGAAGGAAAAAGAAAAGGGATAGGAATGAGGAGAAATAAGGTGGGGAAGGAAACGGACACACAGGAGGGTGGCATGTGTGTGTGACCAAGTATCACTTCCCAGATGGTGTTCGGCATTTAGCCAAAGCCAGTGGAGGTGGTGATGTCATCTGAGTCTCTGGCTCAGTCTCATCTCTCTCTGACCCAGTCTGGTCAGGATATCTCACAGGATCAAAATGACAAAGACCCTATCGTGTTAGAGTGGATCCCAGGATGGGGTGGTAGCCATAAAGGTGAAACTTTCTTTGTCTTTCACTCAACAATTGTTGCGCTCCTTCATGTCCTATTTTCCTCAAAAAGTCTTTTCTTTTAAGGACCCCAAAAGCGAGTCATGGGTGGAATAGCCTGTCCTCCCATTATTTTAGGGATAAAATTTTCACAGACTAATTTTGGTTCATTGATTTCCAGTCCCACACTTTTCTTACGACAGACATGATCTCAACGCACTCCTTGAGTTATAGCAGTAGGCTTTTATGTTTGGACTAATTCAGTCTGTTTCCCTTTTACACATTTTCCCATCAACATTCATCATGATGTCGTGATTGGAACATTTAGTAAACTTTTATCCACATTCCCACAGTTGAGCTCACAGTCAGGGTAAATTTATAGACACAATTATTACAATACTACTTCCCTATGACTTGCACCTTCCTCTGAAACATTTGGTGTTGGCCCCTGTCAGAGACAGGACACTGATGTCTCTGACATTGGAGGAGCAATTTCTGCTTTTCCAGTGTTTCCAGGATGAAATGCTAAAATACAGTAAGTTAAGGCAATTAAATACAGAACTAAAGGTAAATTTCTAAGATTAAATAAATCAAGAAGAGTCAGGTGTTTTAGACTGAGGTTCTTAACTTTCCCCGCCTCACACCATGATTTCACGTGAAATCAGTTTTCCCTGAACAGCCCTAAGATCCTGTGCACCTGTTCTGGGAGCACCTCAAAGCAGAAGGATGTATAAGTCTGTGACAGACTGTATCCATATGTTCATCCTTCTTACAAGACCATGAAAAATTTTGTACGAGCTATGCCTTTGTGAGATATCAATTTAAAACTCATAATCTGCTGAAAATTATTGGTAAAATGTGTGTAACAACATTGCATGTAAAGTTATAACATTTTACTGTATGACTTTGCTGAGACATGCTGCAAGTTTAGAAAAAGCAGCCCAAACTAGTTTTTCAGCGACAAAGACACACTGGCACCTCAGCCAGGTATTAGCATAATCAGATGAAGTATCATGGGCTATTACCTGGGTAAGCAGACATTCCTTGGCAGGAAGAAGGGCGTGGAGTGAGGACTTTACATATTGGCAAAGACACTGTTGGGAGTTTCCATGTAAACAGACTGGCTGTTGCCTGAATCCTAGCTGGAGATAATCCTCAAAGATGGGAGGAGGGTATAAGAAGGAGAAACACAGGATCCCAAATCACCTCTCTCCCCCCATCGCTACTCACAACATCAACAACACTTGAAAGACAAAGGAAGCATCATTGAACTGGGGAAGGGGTGATCCTGACTGAGACTTTTCATCCAGTAAAGACTGCTGTAAGCTTATGGTGAGAGAAACATTTTGCTTTTGAGTTCACTTAGCTTGTTAAGTATCATCCGAAGAAGTGGGTTTTTTACCCACAAAAGCTTATACCCAAATAAATCTGTTAGTCTTTAAGGTGCCACTGGACTCTTCATTGTTTTAGCTTGATAACTTAGGCATTTAGCTTGCATTTTATTTTTAAATTTTCTTTATAACCAATTCTGACTTTTATGCCTCATTACTTGTAATCACTTAAAATGTATCTTTCTGCAGTTAATAAACTTGTTTTATTGTTTTACCTAAACCAGTTTGTTTGGATTGAAGTGTTTGGGAATCTTCACCTGAGATAACAGGGCCTGCACATATAATTTTCCATGAAATGACAGACTTTCTGTGAGCTTGCATTGTCCAGTAGAGATCTGGGCAATGCAAGATGCTCATTTCTGGGGGACAAGGTTGAGACTGGGAGTTGGCTGGTGTTGCTCTGCAGTGTAATTCAGGAGTGGCTTGCTAGAAGCATTTCTATAATTCAGCTGGGAGTGATTTTGCATGCTGGTGGCTGTGTGTGAGCAGGACCAGGAATGGTGGCTCTTACAGCAAAACATTGTAAAAGGCACCCCAGATTGGACAACTGAGGGGATACAGCTGTTTAACAGTCCAGATTGTACTCTGGGTAATGTCACAAAGTCCCACACCTTTTCAGAGGGGAGCCATTTGCAAATGGAAAAGCAAATCCACTTCTACAGAAGACTGTAGAAAAGGAATGAGAGCAAGCGTACATCCCATACACACAATTGCTTATTGGAGTAATGAACCAGTGATTTAGAGGGTCAGTCAGGGGAAAGAAACACTGACATTTTTAGTTATGGTCCAAGGACATGCTACACAGACATTGAAATATCCAGGAACAGAATAAAGGCAAGATAAAATCATACAATCTGTGTTTCAGCAGAATTTTACCTAGTTATACCTAAATATACCTAGTTATACCTAAATAAGATGCATGTCTCCAGAAGCATGAATAATTTAAAAGCTCATAGCATACTTTTCTGATAATCAGCTCCATTAGCAATGAATTTATGATTTAGATGATAAATATAACTCAATCAAAACTAAAGTGAATAGTGAACAAGCAGTTTCAAGTTGGGCAGCTAATACTTGGAGAAACTGTGTATTAATAATGACAGGTTTCAGAGTAGCAGCCGTGTTAGTCTGTATCCGCAAAAAAAACAGGAGTACTTGTAGCACCTTAGAGACTAACAAATTTATTAGAGCGTAAGCTTTCGACTAGACACAATCAACAAAGGATTGAATAAGGACTGGGAATGGCTGAGCCATTACAAACATTGAATCTATCTCCCCTTGTAAGTATTCTCACACTTCTTATCAACCTGTCTGTACTGGGCTAGCTTGATTATCACTTCAAAAGTTTTTTTTCTCTTACTTAATTGGCCTCTCAGAGTTGGTAAGACAACTCCCACCTGTTCATGCTCTCTGTATGTGTGTATATATATCTCCTCAATATATGTTCCATTCTATATGCATCCGAAGAAGTGGGCT
The DNA here is from genome assembly GCF_013100865.1 of Trachemys scripta elegans. Classification (NCBI taxonomy): domain Eukaryota; kingdom Metazoa; phylum Chordata; order Testudines; family Emydidae; genus Trachemys; species Trachemys scripta. The sequence goes on from NC_048299.1 coordinate 251,928,872, forward strand.
GTAGTCCACGAAAGCTTATGCTCTAATAAATTTGTTAGTCTCTAAGGTGCCACAAGTACTCCTGTTTTTTTTGTGTATTAATATTTATAATGAGGACAAGAAAATAGTTTTAAGTATATACAAGGCTCTTTAGAACAGACTACTTTGCCTTTCATACACTAGGTAGCCCAGAGTGATTTAAAAATAATGATTTAGATAATGAAGGCTAGAGATAGATGAATAATCCATAGGGAATCATTTACTCAATGAATTCTTATTCTTTTTGAGTTTGAAAATTCTCTGAGAACAGTTTGTAATTTTTTGTTTGTTTAGTAGTTATTCTAACTTACTTGGGTAAGATTGTCACAAGTGCTCATCTTTGAAATAACTCTGCCCCTACTCAGGTGAATGTTAGAACTCCCATTGATCATTGGGAGCAGATTTAGACCAACATTGCGTACTTTCGGAAATCCCACCCTTGATTAATAAGTTCTGCAAATAGATTGTGGTCTATAGCTTGTTTCAAGGGAGTTCCTTTCAAGTTATATACCTTCAAAATCCACGCTGCGTTGATTGAACACACTGGGTCACGTGGTATGCTTCTATTTCTTGATGAGTAGAAGGTAACTCTTAGATTCAGACTACAGGAGCAAATACTTATAATTAAGGCTACGATTATGTCACGGAAGTCACAGAATCCGTGACTTCCAGAGACCTCCATGACGTTTTCTGCTTCAGCCCTACGGCAGAGGGGCTGGAGCTGTCAGCCAGCGGGGGCACCAGAGTTCCCAGCTGTGGCAGGAACCTCCCTCACCTCCCAGTCCCTGTGGGCAGTGGGGGATCCCCAGCTTCCAGCTGCCTCCCCGGCATTCCAAGCCACTGGAGCTTTGAGCCACAGCAAGGGCCCCGCAGGTCTGAGCTGCCATGGGTGGCCCCCAGGCAGGCAGTCCCAGAGCTTCACCAGGTGGCAGGGGCACCTGGAACTCCACCAGGCAGCAGGCGGCCGCCGCAGTGGCAGGAGACCTCCCAAGAAATGGTGAGGGCCCCCAAGAGTTCCGAGCTGGGGTGGGCGCCTTGGAAACTCTCACCTGCCAGTCCTGGAGCTTGGATTCTCCACCGTCAGTGAGGTCCACAGCTCCCAGCCACTGTGAGCAGCAGCAGCAGTGATTGTTGAACCCCCTTCCCCCAGCCCATCCTCCCACACACCCCATTTTATCGGGGTTATTTTTAGTAAAAGTTACAGGCTGGTCAGAGGCTTCTGTGAATTTTTCTTTTTTGCCCGTGACCTGTCCGTGACTTTTACTAAAAATTAACATGACAAAATCTTAGACTTTCTCATAATATGAATTCTAAATTCTCTTGCCATATGTACACATCAATATTTGAATAAAACTGGTATTTTGGTGAGCATTCTGGTCAGTAATCTGACTTGCTCAAATATTTGCAAAAGCAAACACAGAAGAGGTGAGAACAACTTCAAAAGAAAATCAATTCAAAAATGCAACTGACTTTTTCCCCCGCAGAATTTGCCGAGCACTGCAGGCAGCTCAAAAGGTGGCTACCATTCTCCAGTCAGCAATAGCTTAAAAACAGATATTAGACACGAAGATGGGGAGTATTGGCCAGAACTCAGGGTTTTATCCACCATTCTTTTCTTAAAGTTGCCATGAGATCTTTCTAATCAAAACCAGCATAACTACTAGAGAACGGGGAATACATTGACCCAAATAGTTTAAGTATCATGGTATAACCTTTCTGCCAGGAGTCAATGTCAGCAACAAGGACCAGGTTCAAAACTAAATAAAACTTATAGCTCAATCTCCCACACAAGGCTGTACAGCAGGGATCAGCAACCTTTGGCACATGGCCTGTCAGGGAAATCCGCTGGCAGGCTGGGACGGTTTGTTTACCTGCAGCGTCCCAGGGTCGGCCAATTGCAGCTCCCACTGGCTGTGGTTTGCCGTTCCAAGCCAATGGGGGCTGCGGGAAGTGGCGGCCAGCACATCCGTTGGCCCACAGTACTCCCAATCCAGTAACGTCCCCGCTTTTAAGGTATTTCTTTTTCACTCACATGTACTTCAGAGTCCTTGGGAATATAGAACCACAAAAACCTTTTAGAGTTGGGAAAACAACAAACCTATGTTCACATAAAATAAATATAAAATAAGTGAAACCTAACTGAGCCATGTGATGAACCCAACAGTCTTAGTTTGCCCTTCTGCTTGGAGGTCAAGAACTCAATCCACTTACAGCTCACTCATGAACCTGATTAAATCCCATGGTGGTCACGTGGTGTGACTCTGAACACCCATGTATTCACACCCAAACACTACAGCAATGATGTTTGTACAAAATCTGCCTTGCAAAGTATCATTTGAAAACTAACAACAGACCGGCCATTAATATCATAATAAGATTGAGACATGCATTTTACAAGTGTAGTTATGAATTCCCTCTATATAATGTTACTAGAGCATGTTTAAGACAAAGACAGGTAAAAGTGATAAACTGGGCACAAAATTTTTCACAGCCCTGATTGGTGTATCTAGATCGATCTAATTTTTAAGTGTAGACTAGGCCTCAGATTCCTGGAGACCATACTAAATAGTCTCAGAGAGTTGCTGTTATGTACTTTAAGTTTGGGAGCTCTGAACCAGGTTCCTGAGGGAGGACCTTATGAACTGGCAGGGAAATTAAGTCAAGTCACCCACAGTGCCACACTGGGCCGCAAGGGGTGAGCAGGGAGCATCCATAGCCTCTTTCAACATAACAGTATAAACAACGGGATTGTGATACCATTAGGAATCACAGTCATGTTAATGAGATGCCTACAGCAAAGAATACATGAAAAAAGTAATTGTTACAAATATAAACTAATATTGTGTTAACGTCTGACATCAAAATCCTGAATAAAGCTTTTATTTTCTGTTCTCATTCCAGTAATGAATTATTATAGAATTTTCATGCCTGATGTGTTCTGTGATTCAAATTACAATCTAATTCTGCTGACAAATATTGCGATGAGAGAAGACACTGGAACTAATTTGCTCTCCCTAGTTAATGGGAGCAATAAGTAGGGAGATTCATCCAGTCTTCTGATTCAGCTAAATGATTAGGCGGTTGTTCAGGATTTCAGAGATGTTGGTTCCATTCCCAGGCAGACAGAAAAAGCAGATGCACAAACAGAGAAAAAGAAAAATCTTCATCAAGAAACGAAGGCATGGTCTGAATGTCCATGTAGAGCATCTCAGAAGGATAACTACTGTGCATTTCTTGTAGCAAAATAATTTTGTTGGGCAAATGGAAATGCATATAGTAGAAATAAACAAAAAATAGTCTGTGATCTAGGCATTTTCATGATCAGTTTTGCTTCCAAATTTGAAGGCCTCTCCAACACTCCAATAAATTAATCTGACACTCCCTTTTTCTCAGTACTCCCACAGTTACCCTCCCATGTTTCAGGACTCCCCTGTGTGATGGAATCTTAAAAGCATATTATAATGTTCAGCCAGTAGGTGGCACCATGTGTGACATGCTTTACCTGAGCTGCTATCAGCCATACCTGGCAGTGCATTAAAGTATCTTAAAGAGAACACATCTCTTGTAGCTCTCTCCATGATGGAAGTAAGATAGCCAGTCCAAATTAGGTACAGAAGCCTGACCTTCTGGTAACAGCCCTGCAACATACCATGTACAAGGAGAACATGATATGGTGTCATAAGTAAAGGGAGACGTAGTAGTCCCAGAGGAGAACAGAAATAGAAGGAAAACAGCTAACAGAAGAGAAAGAAAAGCCACAAAGGTTGTAGGATCAATCTCATAAACATGCTACTCTTCAATGCCCCAGAAAACTTCAGAATGGACAGATTGGAAGTAGAGAGTCTTTGCAAGGCTTTGCATTGCTACTAAACTCTTACCAGGAAACTGGAGACATTCAAGTATTGTCTTGAATTTATGCTATAGGGAAGCAGGCAGAGCACATATTTAAATCCTTTGCCTTTATTGATGACAGTCAGAAAGATGACTTTATGAAAGAGTCCTGGCTATGTTTGAGGCCTACTTTAAACCTCAGAGAAATGTAGTTTGTGAAAAGGTGTGTTTTCACCATAGAATTCAAGAACCTGGGGAATCTGTTGAATCTTTTATAAGAGCTTTGCATGCCTTCGAAGAAAATTATGATTTGAGGACAGTAAAAGATGTAAATATCAGAAATAGACTGGTTATTTGGCATACTAGCAAAGCCTCTCACAGCAGCTACAATTAAAGACAGATGTATCCCTAGGCACAGTCATCCAAATAACAAAGAATATTGAGCTAGTGAAGCAGCAAAACAAAAGGCAGAAGCAACTTTAAAAACCTGAAGAACCAGAAACTAATTTAGAAGCTATAAAGAGACTCTACATGACTGCTACAAGTAATTATCATAAAACCCCTAAAGCAAAAAGGAAGAAGTACTACAAAACCTTTCAGACTAACCATGCAAGATGTGGAAAATGTCATAGTCAAGTGATGCGTGTCCAGCTAAAGATGCAAGATTTAATAAATGCACAAAATATGGATATTTTGCAGCTGTTTGCTGCACTAAGGCATTCAGGCAACAGACTACTACAAACAGTCAGCAGCCATTGTTTCTGGGATCTATTACATGTGATAACACAAAGCCTGCCTGGTGAATGAAACTGAATATTCACAGAAACACTGTTGATTTTAAACTCGACTCAGAAGCAGACATGACAGTCATATCAGAAGGGACGTATAATCACCTTCTACCCCTTCCAAATCTGAAATCACCGGACACAGCCCTGAATAGCCCTAGAAGTATTCTGAACTGTGGCCAGCTCACCACAGAAATAATTTATAAAGGCAAAAGTTTTGCATTCAGAGTGCATGTGATCAAAGACCAACAACCTTCTCAGCCACAGTATGACAGCCATAATGGGCCTAGTGAGAAAGGTGAAGAACCTGGTGGCATATATGGTGGTATTGGACTTCTGAAAGGAGATGTGGTACAAATAACCCTTAGGCCTTGGCTACACTTACCCGGTAGTTCGACGGCTGGAAATCGAAGTTCTGGGTTCGACTTATCGCGTCTAGTCTGGACGTGATAAGTCGAACCCGGAAGTGCTCGCCGTCGACTGCGGTACTCCAGCTCGCCGAGAGGAGTACCGCGGAGTCGACGGGGGAGCCTGCCTGCCGCGTGTGGACCAAGGTAAGTTCGAACTAATTCGAACTAAGGTACTTCGAACTTCAGCTACGTTATTCACGTAGCTGAAGTTGCGTACCTTAGTTCGAATTAGGGGGGTAGTGTAGACCAAGCCTTAGAGACAATGCTGAATCATGTTGTACACATACACCTCACAATATTACTATCCCATTACTTCATAAAGTGGAAACAGAATGGAACACAGACATAATTGAGAAAATCTGAGTCAACACTATGGTTTTCTCCAATTGTACTGGTTATAAAGACAAATGGAAAAATAAGAATCTTTGTGGATCTTAACAGACTTTATCAGGGCCGGCTCCAGGCACCAACTTGGCAAGCTGGTGCTTGGGGCGGCCACTCCGGACAGGGGCGGCAGGTCCAGCTATTCGGCGGCAATTCAGCAGACGGTCCCTCACTCCCGCTAGGAGTGAAGGACCTTCCGCCGAATTGCCGCTGCAGATCGCGATCGCAGCTTTTTTTTTTTTTTTTTTTTTTTTTGTGTGGCTGCTTGGGGCGGCCAAATCCCTGGAGCCGGCCCTGGACTTTATGAAGCAGTTGTGAAAGAAAAATATATCCTCCCAAAATTGGATGACTTTCTTCCCATAGTGAAAGGAGATACAATATTCTCCAAGCTGGATGCCTCAAACAGATTCTGGCAAATTCCTTTAGAAAAAGAGCGTGCTGACTAAATTTAGCACACTCCTTGGGAGATTTTATTTTCAAAGATTACCTTTTGGGATTACCAGTGTACCTGAAATTTTCCGAAGAAAGATGGCAGAACTGTTAAAGACAAATGGAGCTGTAGTTTTCATGAACATTATTTTGATATAAGGGTTATCGATAGAAGAACACAACAAAATCCTCAACGAAGTTCTAAGCTTAATCATTTAGTGTGGACTGAAGCTAAACAAGGAAAAGTGCATTTTGTACCTCTGCCAAATTGAGTTTTTGGGACAGACAATAAACAAAGATGGAATCAGTCCTAGCCCTGAGAAAGTAAAAGAAATTCAAGAATTGAATGCATCAATGAATGTACCAGAACTAAGACGTGTACTAGGGATGGTGAATTACCTTGATCAAAATCTACAAGACCTTTCTACAGTGACAAAACCACTGAGTGAATTCTTAAAATCCAACACATTGTGGCAATGCAGGCCAAATTGAGAAAATGGCTTCTAAAAGGTAAAAGAAATGATCTCAGAAGCTCTAGTTCTCAAGTACTATGATGTGAACAAACCCACAATGGTCAGCATGGATGCAAGCAGCTATGACCTAGGTGGTGTATTGTTGCAACAACATGGATCTGAGAGGGAGCCAGTCGCATTTTGCTCTCACACTCTCAGAAACAGCGTATGGGCTTGTGAGAACTTTTACAGATATATTTGTGGATTGGGTTCATTTACCCTGTTAACAACCCATAAACTGCTTATCAACAGAAAAGCCTTGGATCAGGTACCTCTGAGTTGCCATTGTCTTTTGGTAAGGTCAATGTGATTTAACCCAATTGCTAAATATGTTACTGGGGCAGCGGAAATCTTGTGGTAGTGGACACTCTGTCATAGAGCCTAGCATTACACACAACACCCTGTGAGCTCACACATGATGTAAAGGTATGTGGATATATACAGACCTGTGTCAGAAAAGAGACACTGGTCTGTATATATATATATACACATACCAGCTACAAAAAGCAACCTTAGCAGACACACAACTTCAAGAAGTTCTAAATTATGACAGGGCCATCTGGCCCACATATCTAAAGTACACTAAGAAGCAAAAAGAGACTACTTTGCAGTAGGTGGACAATAAAGCAAGTCAAATGAACTCACGATTAAAGGCAACTGCATCATAATTCCAAATGCAATGAGAGGAGAAATCCTAAATCTTATTTATAAAGAACATCAAGGACTAACTAAGCTCTGTGAATGGGCTAACCAGTCAGTTTAGTGGCCGGGCATCAGCAAGAACATAAAGAATAAAGTATCTGCATGTGAAAATTGCAGAACTAATAGACCAAGACAACACAACACACCACTACCAGACAAAACTTTTTATGCAAATTCAGAGGACATCATTAATTGGCCATAGTGGACTATTTTTCTACATGAATGTCACAGTGTTATCAAGAAACTGAAGTCCACTTTTGCTCACTTCAGCATTCCATATCAACTAGTGACAGACAACAGACCACAGTTCATCACAGCAGATTGAAGTCATTTCAAACAAACATTTGATCATATTACTAGCAGCCCGCATTACCCACAGTGAATGGAAAGGCTGATAGAATTGTACAGACAGCCAAGAAAATCCTACAGCAGGAGCTACAGATCAACACCAATAGCAGTTACTGGATATAGTCCAGCAAACTGTTCATGGGAAGACAACTCAGAACTGTTGTTGTGACTTTGGAAAAGAATCTATTTCCAAAGTGGACAGACATGAAGAGAGTAGTTAAAGGAACTTACAAAGACTTTTATAACTGACATCAGTCAGTTAGAGAACTGCCAGATCTAGAGCCTGTTGACTATGTTTATGAAAAAACTGGATGGAGAAAAAGGATGAAGAACTCCAGTTGTTATAAAGAAAAAGAATTTCTCACCCAGATTGTATGTGATCATTGAATAGTAGGACTGGAAGGGACTTCAAGAGAACATCTAGTCCAGTCCCCTTCACTCAAGGCAGGCCTAAGTATTATCTAGACCATCCTTGACAAGTGTTTGTCTAACCTACTCTTAAAAATCTCCAATAATGGAGATTCCACAGCCTCCCTAGGCAATTTATTCTAGTGCTTAATCACCCTGACAGTTAGGAAGTTTTTTGTAATGTCCAACCTAAACCAACCTTGCTGCAATTTAAGCCCATTGCTTCTTGTCCTATCCTCAGAGGTTAAGGAGAACAATTTTGCTCCCTCCTCCTTGTAACAACCTTTTATGTACTTGAAAACTATTATCATGTCCCCTCTCAGTTTTCTCTTCTCTAGACTAAACAAACCCAATTTTTTCAATCTTCTCTCATAGGTCATGTTTTATAGATCTTTAATCATTTGTGTTGCTCTTCGCTAGACTTTCTCCATTTTGTCCACATCTTTCCTGAAATGTGGTGCCCAGAATTGGACACAATATTCCAGTGGAAGCCTAATCAGTGCAGAGTAGAGCCGAAGAATTATTTCCTGTGATTTGCTTATAACACTCCTGCTAATACATCCCAGAATGATGTTTGCTTTTTTGCAAAAGTGTTACACTGACTCATATTTAGCTTGAGAGTCACTATGACCCCCCAGATCCCTTTCTGCTGTGCTCCTTCCTAGGAGGTTATTTCCCATTTCGTATGTGTGCAACTGATTGTTCCTTCCTAAGTGGAGTACTTTGCATTTGTCCTTATTGAATTTCACCCTACTTATTTCAGACCCTTTCTCCAGTTTGTCTAGATCTTTTTGAATTTTATTCCTATCCTCCAAAGCCCTTGCAACCCCTCCCAGTTTGGTATTGTCCGCAAACTTTGTGGGGTCCTGGGTCAGAGCAAGTGGGGGCTCCTCCCCATCCCTTCCACCTGCAGTCCCTCCCCTGTCCCCCTTCCATGCTCCTGCCAGGGAAATGGGGTCAGGGCAAGGGAGCTTGCCCTGCCCCCCACCTAGTATTCCTGCCGGGAAGCGGGGTCAGGGCACAGGGGCTTGCTGCGCTCCCCCCCACCTGGCGCTCCTGCGGGGAGCGGGGCAAGCCCCTGTGCCCTGACTCTGCTGCCCAACAGGAGCACCGGGCGGGCAGACAGAGCAGATCGGGGTGTGGGGGTGCCCATTTTTCCAGGGCCCCCCAATTAGCCAGGGCCCCTGAGCACAGGCCCCATTGGCCCAGTGGCTAATCCACCACTGACCTTCTATGCCATTATCTAAATCATTGATGAAGATATTGAACAGAACTGGACCCAGAATTGATCCCTGTGGGACCCCTCTCAATATGCCCTTCCAGCTTGAGCGTGAACAACTGATAACTACTGTCTGGAAACAGAAGACTGACAATGGAGAGTTCAACAGAAACTATCGATATCTTCAGTTTGTTCCTCAGAAGGAATAATCAACAGAGCAAACTCTACAGCTGGCAGACGCAGAACAAAAAGAGGATTCAGTTTCCAACCCGACCACAACCAGTTGTTGCAACTAAGGACAGCTAGATGACCACGTTGTTACACATTGCGGTCATGTAATTAGCAAACCAGTTTGATTTAGAGATGCTTAACAGACTGATGCGTACCGCACTTTAACAACAGCATGATAGTGTAAATTTTGTAAATGGTAGGAAGATAAAACTAAAAGGGATAGAATGCTAAAACTGTATTTTAATTTTCAGCCACTAGGTGAAGCAAAGTGTGACATACTTTGCCTGAGCTGGTAACAGCCATATTTAGCACTGCATTAAAGTATTTTAAACACATCTGCTGTATCTCTCTCCATGATGGAAGCTCTGCAGCCAGTCCATATCTGATACAGAAATCTGACCTGCTAATAGCAGCTATGCAACATACCATGTACAAGGAGCACACAGTACAGCCTGATCACCCTCACTACCCTTTTGCCTCTTACAGTTTGTTCCAACATGTTTTTTTCAAGCCAGTCAAGTAACTTTTACAGTGGAGTGGAGTTTTGCAGTGGATTCAAACTCTATTTACTGGTAAAACTGTGTGTGTTGAGTGATTTTCAATATTTACCTGGAAGTGATATTCTCTCTGTGATTTGTTACTCTTTGTCTATGGTCAGTTCATTTTCCTCTCCCCCTTGACCTGTAGCTAATACAAATCAAGAATTTTAAGTTGGATTTTTTTTTTATTCAATTGGCTTTCCCAATTGAATAGGTTGACTGGTAACAAAATTATGTTAATCTTAGGGTACATCTACACTACAGCGGGGAGTCGATTTAAGATACGCAAATTCAGCTACATGAATAGCGTAGCTGAATTCGACGTATTGCAGCCGACTTACTCCGTTGTGAGGACGGCGGCAAAATCGACTTCTGCCGCTTTTTGTCGGCAGCGCTTACTACCACCTCCGCTGGTGGAGTTAGAGCGCCGATTCAGGGATCGATTGTCGCGTCCCAACGGGACGCGATAAATCGATCCCCGAGAGGTCGATTTCTACCCGCCGATTCAGGCGGGTAGTATAGACCAGACCTTAGAATCTGTATAAACCAGTATATCTGAGAGTTTACTACCAGTAATAGTTTTTCTTGCTACTAGTAAAGTTGCAATTTTAAGAATTTGACTGGACTTTATACAAGTCTTCCCTTGTGCAGGACACAAGATTGATAGAAACAATACGGCTGAACCAAAACCATAGTTCCAACACCTGTAAACTTTTGAGAAATTTGGATCAGGATTTCACATCTGAACTCAAAGGCTCATGTTTCCATGAGAAACTGGAAACAAAAAACTACAGCTCCCCACAAGACTTTGGGAAAGTTTGACTTTGGGAAAGAGCAGCAGTGCCATTGTTATTCAATTTGACCTGTACATCCCTCAAATATTGAAGAAAGTTTTAATTTCCCAAAGGATTTCTTTGAATTCAGAAGATGTATTTTTATGTATTCTTCATACAAGTTTTCTTACTTATTTCTGTTCTTGGATTCTATTTCACAAAGGATTTTTCCTGGTTTGTACTTTAATTGTTTGCATTTTCCAAGAAAGGCTGTGTAAGCACTGAAAGCTATCTTGGGAACTGATATTTTATCCGTTTTCCAGAGATGCTTATTCTGAACAGATGGCAGTGGACTCTGGAGGTATAATTCATCTCTGCTCCTGTCCTCTTCAGTGTTTGGGATTCCATCATGATTTTCCTAGAGTCTATCTTACAGTTTTCATTTTTCTTTTCTTAATAGTTACCCTAATTTAGGAGGGGGATTTTGCCTGCTTTTATTGTTCATGTAATGTCAAGACTTTTCCTTCCCTTGGGCTTTATATAAGTAAGACGACTAGGGAGCAGATTTCCAGGCATGTATATGCCTAACTATCTGAAGTCCCTGATTCATGAGTACAGTCAAGGAGCAAATAATCACAGGAACAAAACTATGAGCATACTTACTCGTACTTGCAACTCTGCATCTTCAAAAATAGTAACCCCATTGAGGGTGGACTGAAAATGTGACTCAAGACAAGATTTTTTTCAAAAGAGCGAAGAGTTGCATTTTTCAATGGCTCAGCACCCTGCAGCTTATACTGGGACACTTTTGGCCAGTTTTAGGGCCTAAATGGGAGCTGAGGGCCTTTGAAAAAGAATATAAAGGGTAGGGTTTTCAAAAGTGCTGAAGAAGCTTATGAACACAAGTTCTCTTAAAAGGCTATGGGACTTGTGCTCCTAACTCACTTAGTGTTGCCAACGCATGACTTTTTTCATGAGTCATCTGAGTTTGGCCAGGGCTGAAGCCAGTCTCCACATAACATAAGACACTCCAGAGCTCTTCCAAATTACACCTCTGACTATGGGAAAATCCTATCTGATTAGCTGGTCTTCCTGACTGCCCCACCTCCTGCAGCAGAAAAGCCAATCAGAGCTGCTGCAGGAAGCAGGCAGAGCTCTCTTTACCCTTCCCTACCCTCAGGACTTACACCACTCTCACAGGAGAGGTCTGGAGAAAGGAGGGAACAGAAAGAGCCCAGCAGGTCAAGGCAGCCCTGTTCCCTCCTCCCCTCTTGTTAGCAATGCAATGGCTCCTCTGCTCCTCTTCCCCCTCCCTGCCACACCCAGCAGAGGCCGTGAAAAGCCAGCCCCTCAATCCTCAACCCAGGCCTGGGAGAGGGACCGGGGATAACGATGCACAGCAGCAGCAAGAGGAGCAGAGGTGAGGCTGGTGGAAGCAGAACCAGTGGTGCCTGCAGCTCTATGCATGTTACGAACGGTGCATGTCTCTAGCAGCAGCGAGGAGCAGCCACAATGGCCACCCCACTGCTAACTTAGGTTCGGCCCTGCCAGCCCTCTGTCATGATGAGTTGCCAACGAGGAGAGGAATTGCAACATGATGCAGAGGGGTTGCAGCGCCACTCAGATTTGCCCGTATGGATTCCCATTCGCAGCTCACAGGGCAAAACCTACTACACAGTGGGTCATTGTGCTCCCTGGGACAGTGTGGAGTTCTGTCTTCTGGGGTGCAGTGGGCAAAGGATATTGTCTAACGTGGCTTTCCATTTTGATAGCAATGTATCATTTTGGGGTCAAAATATGCTATAGCAGCTGGGTATCTATCCCTTGTCTCCAACATTTTTCTTGTGCCCAAACTGAGCTAACATAATATGAGCTACATGAAGGTTTACTCTTATCTGTAAAATACCTTTTTCATCTTTATGTCTCCTCTATAGTTCCAGGGTCTTTATTATTTGGAGGTCACCAAACAGATCTGGTGTAGCTCCTTGCACAGGGTTTGGAGCCCAGAGCAGGAGAAGGGTGAAGTGATGTATGGTTAGCAGTACCTGGGTACTATAACCTCACATAAAAAAAACTAAAAAATTCTAAAATATCAAAAGCACAAACCCCACCCCCTCATTTTTACCTGAGTAAAGAAGAAGTGCCAGAGACTCCATGTAGTAAACTAGGGACTTTGCTAGTGCTATCAATTTATGTGGAAGGCACTCAGATATTGCAGTGATGGGCAGCAGTGTAAAGCAGGAAGGAAGGAAGGAAGGAAGGAAGGCTGACAGCTGGCTTTGGAAAATGTTGATGGCTGTGCATGCAGCTTTCAGACCCAAAGCAGGAACTGAATTTTTCATAGATTCAATGAAATTTATAGAAGGAACCATTATGAGCATCTGGTCTGACTTCCTGCATAACACAGGCTATAGAACTTCCCCAAAATAATTCTCAGAGCAGATCTTTTAGAAAAACATCCTATCTTGATTTTAAAATGGTCAGTGATGGAGAATCCACTAAACTGAAAAGCCCATTATTAAGTATTTGTTCCCCATGTAAATACTTGTAGACTGTAATCAAGTCACCCCTTAACCTTTTCTTTATTAAGCTTAATAGATTGAGCTCCTTAAGTCTATCAGTATAAGGCATGTTTTTAATCTTTTAATCTTTCTCGTGGCTCTTCTCTGAACTTCCTTCAACTTATCACCATCCTTCTTGAATTGTGGGAACCAAAACTGGACATGGCATTCCAGCATCAGTCACACCAGTGCCAAATACAGAGGCAAAATAACCCCTCTACTCCTACCAAGACTCCCCTGTTTATGCATCCCGGGATCACATTAGCACTAACATTTTCAATATTGCAGTACAGTCCACCCTCACCTGTGATTCCTACAGTGATTTCTACAATGTACAAAGCTGACTGCTCAGACTCGTGGCTGTGCACCCGCATAATCCCCTTTGAAAATCCGTCTGTTCACCTCTCTGGGTTCTATTTTGGCCATCTGTAAAATAGGATGATGAGGGCGAGGTCTTGCTGTTCTGACTCCTGCAAAACTCCCTTTGAAGTCACTGTAATCAATAGGAGTTTTGCCTGAGCAGGGTCTATATAATTATGCCCTTATGAGGTTTCAGAATTGAAGTTTATAGAAGCCTTTGAGAAAGGAGCTATGTCAGTGCAGTTTTCCCTTCCACTTCCTTCTCATCACGTAGTGAGTCTGTAAAAGAGGAACAAGGGGTGGGGGAAGGGGGAGAATTTTCTCTAATTAAATTGTAAAAGATTGTAAAGATCAAAGTGCTCTCTTCTGCAGAATGACTAAGGAATTTAAAACCTAATTTTTGTGACAAAGATTGTAATAAGAATAGAAAATGTCACATGAATCATTCCCTGCCATGATTGACTGGGAACTGTGCAAACCTAATCCAGCATTATTACAATCCACCTATGTAATTCTGCATAGTCCCTCTCTTCAGGCTATGTCAGAGCCCTTAGCCAAAAATTAGAGAAACGTGTTAAGCAGAGGGAAAAAAACATAAAATAAGGCAAAACATACTTCTGCTTAGAAGAGGCCAAATTCTGTCATCAGGGTTCCATGGATATAGCCAGAGAAAAAAATTGGCTCAAGGTTTTCTGAAGATACAAAAACTAATTTAGGGACATATATTAATGTCATGACTCTCAAACTCACATGCATAGTCCCATTGAAGTAAATGGGACTATGCATGTGAGTAAGTTCTCATCATTGTGAGTGGTTCACACTGGCCCTAAGAAAATAGCTGAGACACAACCGCAGCAAGGATGGTAATGTAAATATAGTACCTGCCCTTTAGGATGCAAAATGTCAGTGCAGCTAGGGACTTTCTTCACATAAATCTTTTTCATTTATCTCAATAACTTTCAATGAAATTAATATAAATTGGAATTTTACAGTAATAATTACTGTCTGGAAAGCCAGATCATGCAAACAACTTACCACCAAGTGCAGTTGTAACCATAGAAGTCAATGAATGTACTCTAGAAGCAAGCATTAGGTTCAGTAGTATTTGTTCTCAGGATCTGGCCCTTAAAGCACTATTCCAAGGTTAGGAAACAATTGCTACAGAATAAAGATAATATTACATCAGCAGTTGAAGCCATGAAGTACTTGCAATAATAGTGTGTTTTGTGATAATACTGTATATTGTGTAATACTGAAGCCCACTGAATGTTGGATGCTCCATACATTTTTCCTTATATACAAATTATTGTACCTCATAAAACCTCCCAGTATGGTTGAGAATCAGGCATATTGAGTCAAAGATTTCTAGTCTGATCCTTTGTGATGCTCTCAATGTCCACTGAAGTTTATGGATGTTGAAGGCACTCACCACTTCAAAGGACTGGGTGTTTAGTTCTTATTGGGAACAAAGAATGTGGACCATACTTACCAGATGGGGGACACTATCCTAGGAAGCAGTGACTCTGAAAATGATTTGGGGATTGTGGTGGAGAATCAACTGAATATGAGCTCCCAGTGTGACTCTGTGGCCAAAAGAGCTAATACATGCTGGACTGCATAAACAAGGGAATCCTGAGTAACAGCACGAGGTTATTTTACCTCTGTATTTAGCACTAGTGCCACTGCTGCTGGAATACTGTGTCCAGTTCTGATCCCCACAATTCCAGAAGGATGTTCATAAATTGGGGAGGGTGTTACCTGCGGTTCTCTCGACCCAAAGCTCTTGGTAACTTTTCTCTGTGCAAGGTAGTGTGAGGAAATAAATCAATGGAGACCTGGCCATTCAACTGATAGATGGCTGTCCAAACAGTGCAACACAAGAGTGCTCTCACTTAAAGATATACCTTTCTTAGTCTCAAGCACTTACTCAAGTCCTCATCAAGTTAGTTCAACACCCCCAACCCTCAATAAATAACAAAGTTTTGGTGTGGCTCTCAAGTGGTACAGCGGCTGCCTTCCGATGGCCATTCTTCTGTCTGCTGATGGGGACCCTAAGATGCGTCCATGAAGAGATCCAACAAGCCCAAACAACAACACATCAATCAAAAACTTGTTAGGCAAGCAATTTCAAAAGCTAAACAAAAAGTCTCCTCAGATTACTAATTAGCCAGAGGTGTTCTTGCAGAGTCTGCATGCCTTGAGGCCCTAACAAACACATCCCAAAAAGGCAAATATAAATAAGGTTCTTGTTTTTTTCCCAAAACACAGACCCCAGCATGTCCAACAGAGACTTCATCATGGAAGTGCATGGGGTCAGACAAAGGTTGAGCAAGAGGTTCCCTTCCCCTGGTCAACCAAACCCCCTTCCCTACTATCTTAGTCATACTAAGGCTAAAGGTGCTGCACAGGCCTGCAAAAAAGCCCACTAATTTGGCTGCTGTTAGCAACAAGTATGTTAATCAATATTACACTATTAGTAGTGGTCCCTGGCCTTTTACTGTCTACCAAAATCTCCCCAAACAAGGGTTCAGAGAAGAGCCATGAGAATGATTAAACGATTAGAAAACATGCCTTATAGTGTTAGACTCAAGGAGTTCAATCTACTTATCTTAACAAAGAGAAGGTTAAGGGGTGACTTGATTACAGTTTATAAATGCCTACCTGGAGAACAAATACTTAATAATGGGCTTTTCAGTTTAGCAGAGAGAGGTATAATGTGATCCAATGACTAGAAGCTGAAGCTAGTCAAATTCACACTGGAAATAAGGCGTACATTTTTAATGGTGAGTAATTAACCATTGGAACAATTTACCAAAGGGTTGTGATGGATTCTCTATCAGTAACAATTTTTAAATCAAGATTGGATGTCTTTCTAAAATATATGCTCTAAGAGTTATTTTGGGGAAGTTCTGTGGCTTGACCTATACAGGAGATCAGACAAGACAATCACAATGATCCCTTCTGGCCTTAGAATCTATGAATTATGATTTGTAAGTAAACAAAAAGAAAGAAGATGAAATCAAACTATGGATCTTGGATTACTGAGTTTATTATTCATTCCAAGAAAACCTCATTGTAGAATTGTGTCTCAAGGGCTTGAGGATACAATGCAATGGCAAACAAAGTGCCTCCCATGCCTCTGGCTATTAATGGCTGTAAAGAATTGCTGCAGTTCTATTAACTTGCTATTAGCTATAAATGAGGTTATCACCTAACTCAGCATTTCCCAAGGAGTGCTTGACTGCTGTTGGGAAGGTCTAGCAAGAAGGCATAGATAGGCCTCAATTGTTCTCCAGCATGTGAATTTTCAATTTTTAAAAAAAGACAGTAGCTGCTATGGTTGTGAAGAAAACATTCAGATGGTCACCTGAGTGTAATTACCGATGCAGCAATGATGGCCTGAGTTTGCAGAGATCCTGACACAACTGGTGCTAACTCAGATGCCATTGACACTACTTGAAATGTAAATGTTTATATATTTTTTTGATGGGCAATGAAATAGTTTATATATATATATATATATATGGAGATATACCTATCTCAAAGAACTGGAAGGCACCCTGAAAGGTCATCGAGTCCAGCCCCCTGCCTTCACTAGCAGGACCACGTACTGATTTTGCCCCTGATCCCTAAGTGGCCCGCTCAAGGATTGAACTCACAACCCTGGGTTTAAGCAGACCAATGCTCAAACCACTGAGCTATCCAAAGTATGTAATAAAAGCAACAAGGTATCATATTATGGAAAATTATTCAATCTGCCATATATGACAGCTCATTTTGTGTAGGCTATTAATAATATATGGTGAGGTTGAAGGGGGATGGAATTTATTTCATTTTTCCTGAAAGGGGACTCGGCTTTCAACACTTGGCGAAATGCTGGTCTAAATACCAGCAACCAGCATCATATCAGCAATTCACGGATTATTTATGGCAAAGCAGCACTTATCATGTGGATTTCCTACTCTCAGCAAAACTGTTGTAACTTTCTTTACCACAGCTTTAATGCACTTAATTCTCTGTGATAGTGACTGATGGACCATAGCGCATCAGCTCCCCTACTCTTGAGATGCAGTTCCCAATCGCTGTAATTCTCAAATCAAAATGGTATCCTAACTCTGCAGCGATATATAGTGTTTTTTGTGTTTTATTGCTTTTGTTTTTATTAGCGCTAGAAGCTCTTTTCCCAACTGGATGAACAATCAAAGCTTCAGGATGGTTATGCTTGGGTGGCTAATCAGTGCTGCAAACTGTCTGGTTGCTTAGAGCTAGGCATGCTTTCATGTTTGGCTGAATAATTAGAATTGAATGTTTTCCTGTGAAACATGAGATACTTGGGGCCTAATTTACAAAACATTTAAAGATTGGAAGCTTGAAGGCACTGTCAAGCTCTGAAGGAAGCAGAACTAAAGAGCCCCATCAGTACCTCAGCTCTGAATTTCCCCCACCCCCATTGCTGAAGTTTAACCTTTTAAATTAATCAGAGTTGTGGGGGAGATGTCTCTTAAATGCTGGCTGTGCTCCACAGAGAGTCCATCTGTTTCAGCCAGAAAGATTAAAAACAAATCCACAAGCACAGGTGCACTTGCCTCAATCATAATAGATAGAGTAAGGAAAACTTCAGCAGCTCAAAGAAAGCCAGCTTTAGCATGAATATGTAGGACTTTTGTAGTGCATTTCATCTTCAAAGCACTTGGCAAGTATTAACTAATTTGTCCTCACTACACTCTGATGAGGAAGGGAATATCACCACATTCTAGATGGAGCTCTAAAAATAGCTCCCTTTTAGGGCTTCAGCATATATGTCATTTAAACCTCTGCCTCAGTTTCTCTAAAGCAGGTAGAGTTTGCATGACCTGTTCAAGGCCAAGGAAGGAATCCATTTGAGATCCATGATTAGAACATAGACATGCCGGACTCCTGGACCTGGGCAGGCCACCCCTCTTGTGTTAGGGATGGGGTCGGGGTATAGCTTCTTTGACTGATCACTGCTCTCTGCAGGAGGTAAATTTTTCTGTAATCTAATCTATTCACCAACCAACCTTATGTAGCTATAGGGCTTCCATCACTCTGCCATCTAGGCTTTCAATTAAATAATACAAACTTTGCAGGTTGCAGAGACTAACAAAACACAGAACAGAAACGGTCATTCGAATGTTAACACATGGACTTGCATACTTTTGCCAGGCTGGAATCGTTACACCCATGTTGCAACTCTAGCACGCTGAGATTCTGAGTTTCCAAGTAATGTTCTGGAGGCAGTTGAAGCCAAGACTATACCCTTCCCCTATGGAATTCACGTCCCTGAGACAGAAGGACTGCACAATCCAGAGTGCTTTTGAAAGCCAGACGAAGCTGATTTGGGACCTTAGTCCCATCATATCCAAGTGTGGACTTTAAAACACAGGGATCTATTTAGATACTGAATGTGTCTTTATCAAAACAGAAGGGGTGAAATCCTGGCTGCACTAAAGTCAATGGCAGTACTACCATTGACTTCAGTGGGGCTGGGATCTCACCCATGACATTTCATTCTGTTCTCAGAGTCACCGCAGGGTAACAGAGTGCAGAATTTAACTCAAGGGCTCTATAAATGAATGCGGAAGTAATGGAATTTATGATGATGGATGCAAATTTGTTCATCACTCGAGGCTATGTCTGGAATTCCTGAATAGCCAGTGGTAGTATAGTCACATTAAAGAAGTTCAATCTTTAAAATAAAGAGGGGAAAAGACATTTACCACTGAATTTCAGTTTTAACTTGTAGCATCCCCTTCTATTCCAATCCTGCACCTCATATGATTGGGAACTATCACATGTTCCAATTAGTGTGGTGTATTTGTGTTATAGAAAAACATTTGCTCTAGATTAATTTAAAAATGAAGACATTTACGCTATTGTAAATCAAATTTTGACCAAGGGTCTCTAAGGGTGCAAGGCTAGTGGTTGTAATTCCTTTTTGTTGTGTTTTTCCAAGGGCTGATCCTCTCTGCTTTTCCCCCCCCTCCTCAGTTAATTACACGACTACTGTAATTTCAGAAAAGAAAAATCATAACGATAGCTGAACTACCAACAGGAATCTGAACTATCTGTAGGTAAGCAGGTGATCCCTTGAGGGAACTTTATTCCTTATTTCTTCAGTATCAAAAGGCCAGTGGCAAGAAAATATTTGAGCTCCTCAGACAGAAAATAAGTCTAGTGTGAAAGCTTTTATTGGGAATATATATGATTTTTAAGCAAACAATTTCTACCCATTACTTACACTGGTGAGAGGTGAAAAAAAGCAAAATGCCAAGTCTTTAAATGTAGGTGCCAATTTAGGTACCTTAATCCACAGCTAAGCTTCTAACCTTAATGGCTTGATTTTCAGAAGTGCTGACAGCATCCTCAGTTCTTGGTGAAAGTTGGGTTACTCAGCACCTACTAATCAGGCTACAAATTTAGATGCCTAACTATAGACTTAGTTGCCGGAAGTTTTCAAATTTTGGCTAGAGTCTACAGAGAACATCTCAACTTCATGATATAACTAACAAACACCTGCATGGTAAATCCCATTTGATTGTATTATTTCCTGCGTTGGGATGCTCAGTACAATGAATTGCTGATTTCTGATGCTCTAAGCAAAATGTACATCTGGTTATCTGTTAATTTAGCATCTGTGGAATAGATCGAACCTGTATGAAGCACAGCAAGTGATTTTGAATAGAAGATGTTTCAAATGCAGTTTAACAGTAGGCGTTTTCAACTATCTGCTGTTTCATTAAAATTTCAGGATATTACAGGGGCAAAAGGTTGGAATAATACTGCATGATATTGGATGTCAGATCAGCCAACACCCAGTGCCATATTGTATTATCACAAAATGCAATATTATTGCAATAAGCTCTGGCTCTGAGCTTTGGGAAGGTAATAGTGGCCGTCATTTTGTAGCAATTGTTTTCTTGCCTTAAGGAATCATTCAAAGTGGGCAAGTGAAGCAATATTAGCTGGTTGTCCAGAACAAGCCTGTGGCTCCTTCCGTTCTCCATTGTTCTATCTATACACCAAACAGAAGTTAATGTCCATCCACTTTGCTTTGCAAAAATACCAAATAAGAGTTTCCTTATTAAAACTAATTTCTGACATGTCAAAACTGGCACGTGAGTCACTTGTACCTATGAGTACATGTGTTCTGGGTTCATCCCCTTTAAGTAATCTTCCCTGCTATAGAGGCAGCTGCCACTTTATGTTAGATACAACCAGAGATCATGCAGGCATTGCATGTGCACGTGCACACGCACAATATCTTCAGAAAGAAAGAACACCAACAGTGTGTACACACACAAAATAATTGCTTCTTCCTTTGTGTGATGGCCAGGCTGTGAGCAGTCAGACCCAGAGTCTGCAGTCATGAGACAGGAGTCACAATCCGCTGGGCCAGGACACCCGAATGTCAGAAGCAGGAGACAAACTGAAGATCAGAACTATGTGACAGGGCCAGGCCTGGTCAGGATACCAGGGAGTCAGAGACAGGAGACAAACTGGAGATCAGAACCACAAGTCAGATGCTAGGAGTCACACCATGTCAGGATAGCAAGCCACAGGAGCAGGAAGCACACAGTCCAGAGCAGAATGGAGCCCAGTTGTTCAGATAACTTCCTGTTTCTGCTGCTGGCTACAATAGGGCCAGTGGGCCAGTCGCTGCACGGGGACTAGGCTTCATGGTCCCAGGTAAGCAATTGTCAGCAGGTTGCCAGGTGGCAGGCTGGAGCATGGCTGCGCCCATGAACCCTGCAGCTGTGGGTCATGACGCTTTGCTTTATAAAGTTTGTGCTAAGGCAGTAAACACTGCGTTTTGGTCCTATTACAGCAAAAATATTATCCATTGAGCAGATAGCTCTATTCCACACACACTACCTCAGTTTTATGCAGACTTGGCCTGTAAAAGGGGCTGTATTTTAGTAGAATACCTAAACATCATGTTCCTGCATCTGTCCTGGCTTCAGAGTGTACAAGTAAACTTCAGCAGTGGATTAATTTCTCCTTGGGAGAGAAATAACTGAATAAGGATAGGCTGTGTCTACTACAGAGACTATGCCAGCATAACCCCATAGTACAGATGCATCCTACCCCAATGGAAAGGGGTTTTGCATTGGTGCAGAAACACTACCTGTTATCTGCATTGATGGAAGCATTCTTCTGTCAACATAGCTGCATCTACATTGGGGTTTAGGTCAGCATAGCTATGTCTGTCAGGGGAGTGTTGTTTTCAGAGCCTCTGGCCTGGTGGGGAGAATGAGGGACAATGGTATGGGGTGGTTGAGGACATGGGAGAAATACATCCCCTGAAATGGTGGAGAAGGGGAAAATGGGGTCCTTGGCATGGGAGAAGGGATGCGCACAGAGTCCCTTGTATGGGGTGGGAGAATGGGGGAGGCTAGTATGGGTGGAGGGAAATGTGGAGCCATGTAGAGTCCCTGGCATCGGGTTCAAGAGGACAGACTGGGCTGCAGGAGTCCCTGAAAGAGAAAGGGATGGGAGAGGGGCACGTAGTGAGCTTGTGGGGAGATGGAAGAAAGCAAGAAGTCCCTGGTTGTGCTATATGTTTGGCCTACAGAAGCAACAAAGTGTATGACCTAGTTTTTTTCTAACATACATCTAGCAACCTCAGTGGAAGCTGTAGGTGCTTAGCTCTCTATAATTTAAGGCCATAGCTTCAATTAATGTTTTGAGCAAGGAGTAACACTTTCAGCACTCCAGCAAGAAACACCTCTTCCAATTCCAGCCAGACTGGTTGTTGTATCTATTGTGAATTGAATAGAAGAATCAATAAATGAAATACAAACTTAGGAATACAAGAGAGAGCCTGGGAAAGATCCCTAGGAAGAGAAAAGAGAATGACAAGATAGTGGAAAGTTAGTACTTATTCTGAATTAACTGAAATAAAGAATCCAGCTTGATCCTACTGCCTGTTTGCTTGCTTACTTCAGCAAATTCTTCTTTCACACATAATCTGACCCCAACTGCTGTGCAAAACCTCTCACTCCCAAGAGCACGCTTTGGCCATGTTGCTTGGGGTGTGGCCTGGGTTTCCTTTGTTCATCTGCTCTGCAACGCACAAGATCAAAACTCCCTTGAGTTTAATGAGCACAAGAACTGACATGTCAACTGATAAACTACTCATTACAGTAGCACTTAAGAGGAAATGGAGGATCTTTGAGAAGTATTAAACCTACTCTCAGAGAGACACGGGCATTTCAAATCAGATGGGCTGCAATGAATTTACTCTTTTCACATTATCACTTTTGTTATGCTTCTAACATGTTTCAAAATAAAACCATTCTCTGTGTGTACATATATATGAACACGAGTTTGTGAGGGTGTGGAGAGAGAGAGAGAGAGGGATCATTTTTCAGCTTGGATATGCCCATTTGGACACCCTTTTTGGCACTTACACTAGCTTGTAACTATTCATTTACATATCCATGTGCCAATGGGAATGTCTGAATGTGAGATCCAGAGATCCTTTAAGACATCCTTTTGAAAGTTGGGCCATTGTGCTAGTCAACTAGACTACATCATCATGTTCCTATTATGCCTCTAGCGTTTAGGGCAGTGATGAAGCTCCTCCACTCCTGTCTGTTCCTGGCAAGGCTTTCAAGGGTTCTCCTGCTGTGCCCCAGGTTTTTCAGCTTGGCTTCCACAGCTCTTTGCCATGTTGTTTTCGGGCGGCCTCATTTTCACTTGCCTTCAGCTGTCCATCTTATTGCTACTCTGGTGATGGAATCAGTTTCCATCCGAAGCACATGACAGATCCATCTCCAACACCTCCTGGCAATGATGGTGCTCAGATCATGTTGGCTGCACTGTGTTTGAGATTGTTCTGGGCCAAAAGATACGGAGGATGTTTCTGAGGCAGGTTGTATGGAATGAAGATAGTTTGGACATGTCATACTTTCTCATTCTTCAGCATTCTGCACTATAAAATAGTGTTGAAAGTACACAGCTCTGATAAATCTTGAGTTTGGTTTTGGTGTTGTATTTTGATGATTTCCAGACTGTATTTAAACTCCTGAAGGTGTTCTTGGCTTTATTGATTTTGTTCCAGATGTCCTGGCTGATGGTGCTGCCCAAGTATGTGAATGTTTCTACATTAGTGAGAACATAATCCTCTATCCATACTGGTGATTGTGAGGCAATATTAAAGGTCATGATATTGTGGTTGATTTTCAATCCAATTTGCTGGCTGAATGCGTTAAGTCGAGTTGTTTTTTCTTGTATATGGTGTTGGGTATGTGATAGGAGAGTGACATCATCTGCAAAGTCCAGGTCTTCAAGGGATGAGAAGAATGTCCATTTAATGCCTCTTGGCATGTTTTCTGTTGTACACTGCATTGCCCAGTCGTTGGCAATGTTGAAGAGGATTGCAGACATGACACACCCCTGATGTACTCCTGTTTTGACTTCAAAACTGAGCTCACTGTGATCAACATGCATGTAAAGTTGAAATAGAAGCTTTTGATGACGTTGATTATACGGAAAGGAATTCCATACGCCCATAGACTGTGCCATAGGCTGGTCCTGTGAATGCTATAAAAAGCCTTCACAAAGACTATGAAATTTATGTAGAGTTGCCATTGCCATTCTAAGCACTGTTCTATTATATTTGACCTCCCAATGTGCCTTGCTATACTGCTCATGATATTTGTCCTTTAGCTTCTGGGATTTTGTGTCTAAAACTTTTTTCTTCAGGGCTCGTCTGATTTCTATGGAGTTCCATGTGCTGGGTATAATCCACTCCTTCCTTCCCTTCTGCCTGTAGCCTAGACAGGCTTCACTGCTCTGTTTATAAATTGCTGTTACTTTGTCCCACTTGTTGATCTCCTCATCTGCACTCCCCTCCTCTTCATCAAGATCTGCAGGTGCTTGAAACCTGTTCTTTAACTGCAGAACGAAGGCTTTCTGTATTTCAAGGGACTTTAGCTTGTCAATATCATAACGTCTATGTCCCTTGTTTGGTGGACCCACACTTCTCAGTTTTAGCTTGATGGAGGCTGTCACGAGGTGGTGGTCGCTGCCAACATCTGCACCCCTTCTCACTTTCACATCTGTCAGTGAGTGTCACCATTTGCCATTGATCATGATATGGTCAATCTAGTTCTTATATCTCCCATTTGAAGAACACCATGGCAGCTTGTGAATTTCACGATGTTCAGATAGGGTTCCACCAATTACTAGGTCACTCATATTACAGAAATCAACAAGTCTTTCTCCATTTTCATTCATAGTGCCATACCCATGTCTTCCCATCGCTCTGTCATTGTCTGTGTTGTCCTTACCGATCTTGGCATTCAGGTCTCCCATGACAATAGTTAGGTCATGGCATGGTACTCTTTCTAACTCCACCTGTAGGGTAAGGTAGAATTTGTCCTTTACTTCTTCATCACTGTCATTTGTTGGAGCATAGCACTGAATCAGGGTGATATTATTATGTTTCCCTTTCAGTCTGGCTATCATAAGTCTACTTCTGATGGATTTCCATTCAAGCAGGGAATGCTCCACTCCCTTCTTCGAAAGAATGACAACACCTTCATGGTGTTGTCCATCATCCCATCCAGAAAACAGCAAAGTTTTTCTTGAGGCTGTTGTTAATTTTCCTGATCCCGTCCATCTGCTCTTGCTGACACCCAGGATGTGTAAGCTGTAGCATCTCATCTCTGCTGTGACCTGAGCTAGCTTCCCTGCTTCATACATTGTCCGTACATGCCAAAAACCAAGTTTGTTTTTTGTCTTGGTGTTGAGCACTTCAGACTTCATGCCAGTGGCTTCCTTTTGGCTTTCACCACTGGCAGGCATACGGGTCATTGACTCCTGAAGGCCCTCACACACAGTAATGGTCAATTTCTCCGTTGCTGTTTCCATAGCACATTTTGTTTTTACGGGACAGGGTTGTTAGCCCTGTGCCTAACCCCCAACCTGGAGGACCAGAGTGTCTGTTTTGTCTGGCCCCTCCCCCACAGACCAATCTGGCATGGTTGAACCTACCAGGAGCAAAAAAGCCCCCGCTGACACAAACTCTGGGGATCCTTAGTGCACGCAAACTCTCCCGCCACGACAATGCACGGACACCAGAGGACAGCAACTACACATAGTGGACACAAATTCATTTTAGGCATAAGAGGAAGCAGCTTTCATGGAAGATACCAAAAGTTGCTCTACTTCAAAACTAAGGGTGAATTTAAATCAGTATCACTAAATCCTTTGCAATAACGTATGTACATAGAAAAAATAAACATCTTTCTGGAGTTTTAGCACCTTTCTAATGTTTTGTATTTGAAAAGAAATAGATTTAAACTAGTTGAGGTATTCAGAGAACTACAGCATTTATTTTCTTAAAATAGTTGAACTTTAAAGTGAATCTGCTTCTTTTGTTTTAATAGAGATGGGCTAACTTTTCAAATTTCAGACACCTATAGTTCTAAACAATTTTCATTTGCGTCTTGGAAAATATATACTTTGTGATATGCTTGCTCTACTGTTCAATTTTTATGTAACTAGGCAACTGGCACACTTCCATCTCTCTCTCAGCCTCTCTAATGTACTAGCACTGCTTTCACATGGTTACTTTGCCTGATAAATCCCTCTTTGCAGAACTTGCATTTGCCATCCAACCATTTTATATCATGCCATGACATTAGAAGAGATAACATTTACTTAAAATAAATGCTTATTAAAATACATTTTGTTATTATGAGCGTTATTTAGGAAATTGCTTTCATTGTGGTTTTCCTTTTTATGATCATATTTCTGTCTTGTCTTATCTCTGTCTTCTCCTTGTACATTTTTGTTATGTGTTATTTTTTCCTCCCACTATTACAAAAAAATGGAAAAGTAGAAACATAAGCCAGGAAAATAAACTACTTTTCAGAGTTCTCGGTGTTAGTGGCCTTATGCCATACAAATGGGGAGCTCTACTTAAAAACTGACATTACATCATGGCTCTTTGATCTTAAACTTACATAGTACATTCACTCAGACAGATCCCGAAGTGAGGTAATGCATTTGTTACAGGATATATGAATCACTTCACCCACCAGTGAAATGTAGCCACCATTGGGGAGAACAATAGAAAACGTTCAACCGTGTACATCAATGCTATACAACAGTGTAGGGCAAGTGAAGATTTCTGTTTCCAAATGAAACTAAAGAGGAAATGGGGGGGGGGTTGTATATCAATTAGCCAAACTGGAATCTGTCCAGAACAATGAGACTAATATCTTTAATCTTGCCAAAAGTGCTGTGAGATGTTTATAATGACCACAAGTCAGCATGACTAAGGTTTTACATTACCTACAAAAGACAACCCATCTAGTGGTAAAGATTTCTTAGCATAATTCTGGGATGTTAATTCACTGATTCAGAAGGAAGAGGGCAATCTAATTTGACCTCTTCCTTCAGCACCCATTTTTTCCCAAGAGGTCACCCCTCTAAATGCCATAGTTTATGAGAACAGGAGAAGATCAAAGCTTGGAGTAGCATGGCTGTGTCTCTCCCTAATGAAATCATTCAGACCATTAATTATGAGGATGGTGAGTTTATTATTCCTTCTGGTAATAATGTTGCTGCAACTGTATCCAGTCTCTGATACCAATCTTAGATTTCCTCTGAAAAGCCATGCTCTTAGTGCTGCTAATAAAAATGTCCCTTAGGGAAATACTTGTAAAAGCATAACAAACTATCTTCACATTCAGAGCCACGTACTTCTACTACTGCCACTTAAGACAATACATTACCTATGATGAATACTCCAGTTAAATAAAATTTAAAAGATTTGTGTTATTAAATGCATTGAGACTGAATTTTGAAGTACAATATCTGTGCTGATTTCATTACTGGATTTCTCCTGGAGATCAAAATCAGGAGGAATAAAATGAGTAGGAGTGAAATGTAGAATGTTGATGCTCTCCAGACTTCCAAAGTGTGGAGTTTTCCCTCATCCTTATGAGCATGAGGTTTTGGGAAGAAAGAAGGTAGGTGTATTGCCTAATTGACGTGGCAGTGAGACACCACTTTTGTGAGAAACTTCGAATGGGGACACAAGTAAACCTTGTCCTTAAAGAAGACCATATACAGAGGTCCAGACATAAGAGCACATTGTTCATCTGCTCTCCTGGCTGAAGTAATTGCCACCAAAAAGCTACATTGTGATATGTAGCAAGGAACTAGTAGTTAGAGGTTCAAAGGGAGGACCCATTAGTTTTGACTACACCAGGTTTAAGTCCCATGGGGGAATAGGATACTCTATGTGAAAATATAACTCTTCCAGATCCTTCAAAAACCTGATTGATACAGAACTAGAAAAAATTGAATAACTATCAGTTGAAGGGTGGAAAGTAGAGAGAGCTGCCAAATGGACCTTGATGGAACTAATGGCCAGATCTTGTTATTTTAAAAAACCAGATAGTACAGAATATGTTGTGTTGGAGACTGGACTGGGGCAACTCTTTTCTCCTGGAACCAGGTGGATAATCTCTTCCACTTCTCCAGGTAAGTAGACCTATTATATGGCTTTTTACTGTTTAAAAGTACATTTTGAACCCCCCTTGAACAAAACTCATCCTGAGTGTTAGCCTTGGAGCATCCAGGCTGACAGGCGGAGGGTCTGCAGGCTGCGGTGGAGGAGACGACCATGGTCCTGAGAGATTAGCTCTGGGTCTGGTGGCAGTGGAGCTCCGTTCAAGAGGGATAGCATAGTGGGAAATCAATGTTGTTGATGCTATGTTGAGGCTATGAGTATGACTCGAACATGGTCCCGCCTGATTTTCAACAACACTCTGGATATGAGGAGAATTGGAGGAATTGAGTACAGGAGCTTGTCTGACCCAGGAAGCTGTGACCTGCTTGAGAACAAAACTGATGACACATCATGCTGTCTTTTATTGCCAACAGATCTATATGGGAGTCACCCTAATTAGAAAATGAATCTGGCAAAGAGACCACTTGGATAACCGTAAAAGATCTGCTTAAGTAGCATGCAGAACAATCTGGAAGACATGGAAGGCAAGAGGCTTTGAGGTTGATTGAATTGGCAAGGCAAGAGTCCCACTGCCTGACTGCCTCTTAACGGAGTCAACCAAGCCTGTCCTTGCCTGTTCACATAGAATCTTGCTGCTGTATTATCTGTAAGCACAAGCAGATTTCTTCCTTTGACATGGGAAAGGAAGGCTTGACAAGCAGGTCAAATGACCTCCATATCACTGCCATTTCTATGCACAGTTAACTCTAGGAAAAAGAGAGAGTCTGGAGCTGGGCCTGAGAGCTGAGCCCTGAACCACAGGTGGTAAATCAAAGTTAGGCCATGTATTAAAGTAGATGTTTACAAGTTCACTATATGACCTAGGCAAAGTATTGCTCGTGTGGCTAAAGCATAGGCACTCCTAAGAAGCAACAGATACTGGGAATGTATGAGAACACACTCCAAAAGATTAAGCGGGGGACATCCTGGCCTAACATCAGATAAGAGGGTCTGCTAGAAGTAATGAATAGGGATGTTGAGACACCTGGAGCATGACACAAGGGGAGGTAACAAGCAGATTTCATGAAACTCATAAAATGATACGAGAATTGTTTGTCTCCATCTATAAATATTGGGGTGCCTCACTTTAACTCTTTGTGCGGCCTTGAGGACAGCAGAAATTCCCACTGTTAATTGAGCCATTCCTTGCCACAGGGCACTCAGGTGTTAGCCTACCTGTAGCTCCTATGGGGTGCTAGGATTTTGTCTTGAAGAAGAGGATGAAGCCAAAATCAGCTGTGGTGGCGCCTCCTCTGGCGCTTCGAAGAGATTTACCTGAGCAACATCCTTTTGATCCCAGTACTGGAGTCTGGTTTCCTGCTGTACTTGGTCAAGTGGGTCTTGATGCCTACTCAATGAATTAGAGGGGGAAGGTGCAGAGATGACCTGGAGGCAGGCAGTAAGCCCCAAGGATTCCAAAATGGCCATTGGTAAGGTTATGGAGCTAGCAACAGTTGATGTAAGCAACGCAGGCCTGGTCTATTCTACAGAGTTAGGTTGAAGTAAGACAGGTTACATCAACCTAACTCTGTAAGTGTTTATATTAAAATGTAGCTCTCACCGACGTTACTCGCCCACTACATTGACTTAATAACTCCACCTCCACAAGAGATGCAGCGCTTAGGTCGACATAGTTAGGTTAACGCAGTGTCAATGTGCTTACATTGACTGTTGCTGCCTTTAAGAAGCTGTCCCACAATGCCCCACACTGCCAGTTAAGTCAGTGCAAGCACTCCTGGTAAGGACGCACACCACCGACACAAGAAGTGTCGTGTGGATGTGCAAAAACAGTTTAGTTACTGTGGTGGCTGTAAGTCAACGTAACGTAGGTCAACTTGCCCGCAGTGTTGACACTAACGCTACATCAACCTAACTACATTGATATTGATTCTACAACTTTTGAAGTCGGTGGAGCAGGTGAGTTACATCAGTGGAGTTAAATTTTAGTGTAGACACTTACGTAGGTCAACACAAGGCAGTTTATGTCGACCTAACTCTATTATGTAGACCAGGGCTTACTGGAAGGGAAACAAGCTATACCTGTATAAGCACCTTTGTATCGATATAACTGCATCCACACAAGGGCTTGTACAGGTATAACTATATCGGTTAAAAAAAAAATCCTAACTGACATTGTTACATTGGTACAACTGTGGAGTGTTCAACAGATCTCCTATTACATTTTATAATTTTTTTAGTAATTGTTAATTTTAAAATGTGTCACATTACATAGACACTGAATCCCATTTATAGCTGAATTATTATACTCATTCTAAAATCTCTTCTCAAATCCTGATGGTCCTTATTCAGTAGCTCAGTGTCCTTTCTACTTTCTTATATCTTCAAACTTCTTCTGCCATTTTCTCATGCTTGAGATGCTGGAAACAAATACCATATACCTTCCTTTTTCAGATCCCAACAACCATTCAATCCCTCCTAAAAAAATATATTCATTCAGTCACAAGTGTTAACTTTAGGGGTCATCATGTTACCGCTATTCATTTTGAAAAACATCTGCTAAGAATTGAATGAACGGTAATATAAATTCTGCTCTAAAGCCATACAGTACCTGAAAATGAAAGGTTACTTTCACACAAATGAAGGGCTGAGGTACAACACTCCAGCTATAGCCTTTGGGTCACAACACTTGCAATAGAAATCAATTCTGTTTTCCTTTCATTGCTACAAAACACAAAAGCTAAGGCTCAGTTTCCCCTTCTCCTTTTTAACAAAAGGAAAACAGCCAACAAGGACCTTTAGTAGAGTCACAAAAGGATGACTAGTGTACTCTATTCCTACAAAACTGATGCTTCTAGGAGATGAAAGATCTTTGCTCACAAAGCTCTCGCCTTTATGCTTCCTTTCAGGACTAGATTGATCTCCTTCTGCCTGTGCCCTTAGGGTTTTTTGGCACTCCATACCAGGAACAAAAAGTCTTCCTAGGCAAATGAAATAATTTATGATCAATAACAAAAGATGCCTTCAGCCTTACTAATAAAAAACAAGAGACCGAGGATTTTCTTTCCATAGCGTTGTTTGTTGCTAGTAAAAGGACAAGTTTTATGCTCCAAATTTGACCTTCCTTAAAATTGTTATACTCTAATAGGAGAAAGGCAAAATTTGGTGTTACCTGAGGGTTTTCATTCTAGGACCCTCCATCTCAGACAGACTTCACAATGGGCTCTTCCTCATCTCTGTGGCAATGGGGGACAGGCCAGTTCTTTTTCTCAGCACTGAATTTAGGACTGCCCCTGCAGGAAGAGCTCTCCAGAATAATAATTTCCAAAGCTGAAAAACACTAATTATATAAAAAATTCTAAGTGCTATTCAACTCAAACCTACTATGGGAAGAAAATCCAAGGGAAAAAGGAGTTCAGGAGAGCTGACAGTTTCTCCAAGAGACAATATTAAAGGCACAACAGTGCACTGTCCCAATGTGAAGGAGAAATAGAAAAAGTAGTATGAGGCTAATATGATTCCATCAGGAGCTCTTTAATAACCTAAAAATCAAAAAGAAATCCTACAGAAAGTGGAAACATGGACAAATGACTAAGGATAACTACAAAAGAATAGCACAAGCATATAGGGACAAGGCTAAGGCACAAAATGAGTTACACCTAGCAAGGTTCCTTCCAGCCTAAGTTTTTATGATTTTATCATTCTACGCTCCCTCCTGCAGGGTCCAGGCTGAGCAGGGATCAACTGCACAGAATGAGTAAACTGGAGCCATCGGACACAAATGACTCATTGATATCAGAGCTGTCACAGGACCTGCCACCTTTCATGTCCACTGAAGCCGTGCAGGTAAAAGAGCCTGGGGTAAGAGGATGGTTTCCTTCTTCAACCACCTCAGCACAGACCTTGCCTGAATCATAGAATCATAGAATATGAGGGTTGGAAAAGACCTCAGGAGGCCATCTAGTCCAACCCCCCGCTCAAAGCGGGACCAACACCAACTAAATCATCCCAGCCAGGGCTTTGTCAAGCCAGGCCTTAAAAACCTCTAAGGAAGGAGATTCCACCACCTCCCTAGGTAACCCATTCCAGTGCTTCACCAACCTCCTAGTGACAAAGTTTTTCCTAATATCCAACCTAAACCGCCCCCACTGCAACTTGAGACCATTACTCCTTGTTCTGTCATCTGCTACCACTGAGAGCAGTCTAGATCCATCTTCTTTGGAACCCCCTTTCAGGTAGTTGAAAGCAGCTATCAAATCCCCCCTCATTCTTCTCTGCTGCAGACTAAATAATCCCAGTTCCCTCAGCCTCTCCTCATAAGTCATGTGCTCAAGCCCCCTAATCATTTTTGTCCCTCTGCTGGACTCTTTCCAATTTTTCCACATCCTTCTTGTAGTGTTGGGCCCAAAACTGGACACAGTACTCCAGATGAGGCCTCACCAATGCCAAATAGAGGGGAATGATCACGTCCCTCGATCTGCTGGCAATGCTCCTACTTATGCAGCCCAAAATGCCGTTAGCCTTCTTGGCAACAAGGGCACACTGTTGATTCATATTCAGCTTCTCGTCCATTGTAACCCCTAGGTTCTTTTCTGCAGAACTGCTGCCTAGCTGCTCCGTCCCTAGTCTGTAGCAGTGCATGGGATTCTTC
The DNA here is from genome assembly GCF_013100865.1 of Trachemys scripta elegans. NCBI lineage: Eukaryota > Metazoa > Chordata > Testudines > Emydidae > Trachemys > Trachemys scripta. The sequence continues at coordinate 251,961,542 of NC_048299.1, forward strand.
CGTCCTAAGTGCAGGACTCTGCACTTGTCCTTGTTGAACCTCATTAGATTTATTTTGGCCCAATCCTCCAATTTGTCTAGGTCCCTCTGTATCCTATCCCTACCCTCCAGCGTGGTGAATGGTGGCTGAGAGCAGGAATGTCTAATTTCTTCCTCCCCAACACTTTAGGGACATTGCATTGCCTGGAGATTCAGGAGGCTCCATTGAAACTTTCCTGCTTGCTCTGCAAGCTCTGGGAAGAAGTGTCCAATGCCTAGGAGATAGGTGGGACGGGGAGGTTACAAACTTACCCCTGCTCCTTGCTTCTGATTCTGTGCTGCTCTCAATGAAAGGAGCTTCTGTGTTGGATGTATGATTGGGTAGGGGAATGCTGAGGCAATATTACACATAAGTGTTACACTCCTCTTCTTCCTGCACCGCAGCTTAATCGTTTGCTGAAGCACATGCCAGAGTTCTATCTTTTCAGAAGCATTACACAGAGTTAAAACTTTAGGGCTATTATATGTAAAAGCCTGGTAAATAGATATTAATGGCTCCAAATTAGCTTCAAAGAGAGAGAGATCCATACATTTTCTTAGTAAAACAAACATTTAATGCACACAGAAAATATTCTGTTATGTAAAATATTGTAAATAGCATTTAAAATACTATAAACCACTTTTAAACAAGAGCTATTAGACAGTAAATCTACTAGTGTTCCTCAGACACTTTCCCATTTTGTTGCTTTTATATATATTCAGATATAATGGTTCAACGTAACATTCTATACTTATATATTTTAGCGCACACACACACACATATTCCTTTCTGATCCCCTTTCAGAGATGATTTCTCCCGACTTCCATACACCAAACACTTTAGTCCACGACAAGCTGGAGTGTGAAACTACCCCACACTAGCCTGCTGCAAGCTAACTGTCCACATGGAGCCTGCTGATGCACATTAACAGCTTTTTTAAAATTAGATCAAAGCGCATTAATGAACCGTTACTGCATGTCAGCAGGCTCTACCCAGATACTTTGCAGCAGGCTAATGCAGGGTAGATTCACAGCCCGACTTGCTGCAAACTGAACGTTTGTGTAGAGAAGCCCTCTGTCTTTGTACCGTGGTCATAATATGTAGCCTGTGACATGTGGACTCTTCGGAGCTTGAGAAGAATGGTAGCATCTCGGTCCTTTCAAACACTTTGGAACCCTGTCAGCAAAGAGTCTGGGGATTTCCACAGCTAGCCTCATTCCAGCAACACTGACCAACATTTTCCAATTAATCTGAAGGAAAGTTGTGGTGGTACTTAGATTGCTAATAAGTCCAAGAAGGAAGGAAATCCCAGCTGCATCATGACCTCTCTTTTGGGGCAGGGACTAGCTAGGAACCTCTTTAATAATCTGAAGAACTCCCCCCCCCAAAACACACACACACACCATTAGTGTGTATTGAGGCCGTGTTGTAATAGCAGGGGAGACAAAACCTTTATTTATGTCAAAATTCTGAGTACTGGGGGCAGTCCCCCCTCTCCCTCCCCATGTGGGTCTGGCCAGGACCGGCTCCAGGGTTTTTGCCGCCCCAAGCAGCAGGGGAAGAAAAAAAAAAGCCGCAATTGCAATTGCGATCGGCGGCAGCTCCACTGTGCCACTTTCTTCTTCGGCGGGAATTTGGCGGCAGGTGCTTCCCTGAGAGCCCGATGTGCCGCCCCTTCCCCTTGGCCACCCCAAGCACCTGCCTGCTGGGCTGGTGCCTGGAGCCAGCCCTGGGTCTAGCTCAGAGAATGCATGGGTGTTCCCCTCTAGGGTTGGGTCACACTATATGGTTTGCAGGTGGTGTTCCTCCTGTTTGCAGGATCTGAGCCTGAGTATAGGGGGCTGTGGTCACAGTATTTAGGAACAGGTGCCTTTCAGCAGCAGGATCTGAATGCGTGGAGCAGGACCGGCTCCAGGGTTTTTGCCGCCCCAAGCGGTGGGGGAAAAAAAAAAAAAGCGCCGCGATCGCAATCGCGATTGACAGCACTCCAGTGGCAGCTCCACCGTGCCACTTTCTTCTTCAGCGGGAGTTTGTGCCACTCCTTCCCCTTGGCCGCCCCAAGCACCCAGGGCCGGCGCAACCCATTAGGCAACCTAGGCGGTCGCCTAGGGCACTACAATTTGGGGGGCGGCGACCGCGGCGGTATTTCGGTGGTGGGACCTTCTGCCGCCTCTGTGGGGGGCGGCATTTTGGGGTGGGACCTTCCGCCACCTAGGGTGGCAGAAAAGCTGGCGGTGCTCCTGCAAGCACCTGCTTGCTGGGCTGGTGCCTGGAGCAGGCCCTGGCATGGAGGGGGTTTGGTCCCCCCGCCAAGGACTGGCACACAGTAGCTGGGACATTTCCCTGTCCCCAGGGGCTAGTACTCAGGAGGGCATTCCACAGGAGGCACCATCACAGTTTGTTTTGTCGGGGGAGGGATGGAGTGCTACAGTGCTTCCCGGCAAGCACTGGTGAATGGCAGGCACTAGGGGGTGTCACTCCCTCCCCAATCAGGCCAGACCCTAAATTCTGGGGTCCCAGAAGGGGACAGCAAAGCAAAAAAAGCTATTCCCTCCTTCCCCCCAGCACAGGGGCAGTAGATGCTGATGTTGCCTCAATCAAGATGGGTCCCCCCGAGGAGTGCAGCCCTGGGCTCCCCTAACCCACTCTATCCCTGACACCCCAATCAGGTCTGTTTCCCCCGCAGCCTAGGAGTTGCCCCTCCCAGTCAGCTGTATCCCTAAGCTCCCCTCTTCTGGTCCCCCACCTCTTGAGCGGCTCCCACGGGCCCCCCTGTTCTCTCAGGGATCTTCTCCCTGTAGCTAGTGCACATACCCCTAAGACTTCCCCTACCTCCCGCCCTGCACGGATCCCGCTGTGCTCTCCTTGCCCCCAGGACTGGAAGTTTGGTGTCAGACTCACTTCCCCTGCTCCCACCAGGTTCCCCCCAAGACAGCAGCCAAGACCCCCTAGAGAGCCAGGCACATTGTGTGGGGAGTCCATTACCCACCCCACACCTGGCTCCACACACCCCAACCCTCTGGCTTCAGCAGCACCAGGCTGACATGCCCAACAAATTGACCCCCTCACCCCCTTCCTCTTCCCAGCCCAAAGCAATAGACCTCTGAGAAAAGCACTTGAGTGGCAGGGGCCGAGCTGGAGAGGGATTATTGCTGTTGTGGGAGATAACATTAAATTGGGAGTTTTTTCTTGTAAACAGGAATCTCCCTAACATAGTGGGCAGCTGAGTAAGTCTGATTCAAGCCCTTGGGTTAATAGTTGACCTCTCTTTGCAGTTTCACCAAGAACTGAGATTTGTAATCAGTACCCAAAGTGGTGCAGGAACTGGGACCCAGCCGTCCCAGCAGACGGCTCTTGGCGTTGCATGGATCAGCTGCTGAGTCCACAGGGTTGTCTAACTCCTATATTTATAACCTCATACACACACACACTCCACCACGCAGCACCCTTGGCTCATCTATCAGAGTGTAACTGGGTGTGACCCAGATGGCAGATTGGATTGAAAACTTCCTATACAGCTTCAGAAACAGCTACTGAGCATGTCCAGTAACTGCCACAGCCTTATTCTGGATGTTTCTGGTTCCTTCTACTTAAATTGCCTGTCCTGGGCTTGGCTAGAGACACAGAGTATTCTGGGTAAAATCCATGTCCACTCCTCTCTTCCTTTCTCTGGGCCAAAGTCAAATGCTGCAGTATAAAGCACATGGTTATAGGATGGACCACAACCCCTATGCTGGCTGAGAGCTAAGCTCCTGTGGTCTGCTGCCCATGTGCCATTTCTGTGGGGGACAGGGAAGAGAGGTGCTGTCCTTCAAACCCTCCTCAGAAAGCTTATATATATATATTAGTGTTGAAAAACCTCAAAGCCAAAGAAGAAACAGTTATAGGCATTTAGTTAAAAATCTTTTTAGAACCCAGTGAAAGCTCTGCTAGCTCATACATAGCGCTTGTAGCAGCAGAACTTGAGGTGCTTCACAAATAGGGTTGCCAACTTTCTAATTGCACAAAACCCAACACCCCTGCCCCGCCCTTTCCCAAGACCATGCCCCCTGCTCACTCCATCCCCCTCCCTCCGTCACTAACTTTCACCAGGTTGGGGCAGGGGTTGGGGTGAGGGAGGGGGGGTGAAGGCTCTGGCTGGGGGTGAGGGCTCTGGGAAGGGGCCAGGGATGAGGGGTTTGGGCTGCAGGAGGGGGCTCACGGTTGGGGCAGTGAGTTGGAGTGTTGGGGGTGCAGGCTCCAGGAGGGAGTGTGAGTGTGGAAGGGGACTCCAGGCTGGGGCAGGAGATTGGGGGGCAGGAGGTGGTTTGGGGTGCGGGGTCCCGGCCGTGCTTACCGCAGCTCCCAGGAAGCGGCCGCCAGGTCACTGCAGCCCCGAGGTGCATGAGCGACCAGGCACCACCCCCGCAGCTCCCATTGGTTGTGGTTCCTGGCTAATGGGAGCTGCGGAGCTGGCACTCAAGGTGGGGGCAGCATATGGAGCCTCCCTGGCCGCCCATGCACCTAGGGGCCGCAAGGATCTGGCGGCCACTTCTGGGAGCCACACGGAGCCAGGAAGCCTGTCTTAGTCCTGGGCCCACGCTGCACACCCACTGGACTTTTAACAGTCCAGGCAGCAGTGCTGACCGGAGCCGCCAGGGTCCCTTTTTGACTGGGTGTTCCGGTCGAAAACTGGATGTCTGGCAACCCTATTCACAAAGGAGGTTGCTATCATTATTGAAGGAAGACCACCTGGACTGTGCCGTGGGAGCCATGTGGAAGCAGAGAATTCTGGGCAGTCGTAAGCCCAGGCTTACAGCAAAGATGTGTGGACCTCCATTTGCCGCAGAAGTGGGAAATGCTGCACTGTGAAGACAGTCAGACATGGAGGAGACAGAGAAATGCTTGGAATTCTAAATACTCTTTTCTTTTTAAATCGATCACTCAGAAGACAATCCAGTGCTTACTTTCTGTGGGGTCTACCAAGTAATGCTTTATGCTCTTTCACATACAGAGACAATGATTAATTCTAGAGTTTAATTACATCAGTTAATGCTGCTGGCATATAAATTAATGAGTCAGATTCTTAGCTCCAGTTCTGTCCCCTTCGTTTCCCCTGAGCAGTGCAAAGAGGACAGAGTCTGGATGCAGCTTAATAGTTCAGGGGATTCTCAGCAGGTGCAAAGTAACATAACTGGATCCTAGGTCAAGTGTTCCCCCTCCCCAACTAGCACAGAGGACATGACGGGGAGGAAAGGAGCATAGCAGAACTTCACAACACTACACCAATTTTCAGCCAGCATATGATCCCATAGTGACCGGAGCTAGCTGTCATAAATTAGAGCCGCCTAAAGGTGGCTTTAACTGAAATCATGGAGGCGGGGACACTTTGTCAACCTGTGAACCATGACTTGCTATCTCAAGGCCACTCCTTATCTTACACCAAAGGTATTTTTGGCATAGGAGAAAATATGGCCCAATATGAGTTAGCATGAAGTATGTGTTCAAATTGCTACACAAAATACACCATATCAAATTCACCAGTGTTCAGAACCTAACACAAATTGAAACACCTGCTGCATGTTTTATTTATCTGCAAAACACCATACACTTGTGGATGACATCGCATAAACAAGAAATAAACTAGTTATAACTCAATGGCTATAATTAATAAGTTGGTGAAACTGGTATGTAAGATGCAGTTATACTCATATTTTATTTCTCATATATCAATTTGCAATTATTCAATACTTACATTTAGCACTATTGCCAAACATAGCACTTTACAAAGAAAATGAAGATATAAGCTCTGCTCCAAGAATCTTAGGATCTAGGGGCCTGATCCTGCAAACACTTGCTTCTGGGTGTGGAGTGCCATTAAAATTAAGCATTGCAGTTAGTAGTAGCTCTTTGAATTAGGGACTGACTCTTTGTTCTATTTGAATAGCACCTTGCACAATGGAGTCCTGGTTCATGACCGGCACTCCAAGATGCAACCATAATACATATAAATAATAGGTGATTGCAGGATCAGGCACTCAGATATGACTAGAGCTGGTCATTTCAATCAAACTTGTTTTCTTTGGAAAATGTCAGTTCATTGAAACCGAGCATTTTAATGGAAATGTATCAGTTTCAACCAAACTTTTGTTTGGTAGGTTTGTTCAGATCCAGGATGAAATTTCTGGGGAGAGTGCAAGAAAGGGTGTATCTAATTGTCTCTAAGGCCTACCATTAGTGCGCTCACATGGGACATGGAGACCCAGGTTCAAGTCCCTGCCGTTCCTGTCTCAGTCACTCTCTCTAGTTTTTTCACAAAACAATTGTAACATCTCAGTTTCATTCTGGTATGGAATGAAGCCAAATTTCAAAAGTGCAACATTTTTCATTTTAGGGCAGTGGTTCTTAACCTGGGGTGTACGCACCCCCTGAGGGTGTGAGATGCCCTTTCTGGAGGTGCAAGACATGCCAGATTTTTTTAGAAGGTAAATCATCGAAAACACAAAGTAAGCACAGGCACGTAAATACAACTACTTTGTTTCATCAAACCTATGTATTTATTAACATTATACATTTTTTAACGATTACTGTAATATACAAACAAAAAATAGATCTAGGTTTAAGGGGTGCGAGAACATATTTTGAGAACCAAAGGGGTGCAGGCTGCAGTAAAGGTTAAGAACCGCTGTTCTAGGGGATTCTTGTTTTGTGGTCTCGCCTAGATATGACTTTATGTTATGCAGGGAGAGATCGTATTAGGAAAAGGGGAGAGAAGGGTTACCATTGTGTTAAAGTCCAGTATAACTTTTTCTCCTGCTGCCCCCTGTGAGCCTTCTTGTACAAGCTAGCACTGAGATGGAAGTTCTGCACATAGGGCAGATATGGGGTTGGGTTCTTCAGTCACTTTCCATGATCTTTCACGTAACTGAAGTACAGTGGAATGTATGCTCTACCAAAAGAGCCATATAGAACATCATGTGTTATTTATATTACGGAAGCACCTGACAGGCTGATGAAAGAATCCCTTTGCCCAGAAGCCAAGATCAAATAGTAGTTCTCTTTGAGCAAGAGGGCCATGTATCCTACTGCCAGGCAAGGACACGAGAGGAGGCGCTAAGCAAGCTGAGAGCCAGCAGGCACAGGAACACTGAGCTACCAGTCAGAAAGGAGGGTGACCAGAAGTGCTGAATACAAAGAGCAAAAAGACCAGAGTTGGCTCCTAGGGGCAAGTTGAGGCTGAGCAGCCAGTGAGATGAGACTTGAGTTGCTCTGCTAGTTGGAGGAGAGGCCACGTAGTTGGGAGATTGAACAACAGAATAGTGCAGCCAGTCAAGGGAAGGGGAATGAGCCAAGCTGTTGTCAGACTCACAAGTGATGACTTGGGAAAATGGTGTCTGATCAGGAAAAAAAAGCCCTGCTGAGTATGCCCAAGGCTGAACCTCCATTTGAATGTTTTCTTTTTAGTGCTGTGAGGAGAGGTTTGCAGTCATAGTGGACAAAGCTTTTAACCACCAAGCCATCTGCCTTTTAGGACCTATTGCTCATGGTGGAAACATTGCTCTTATTCTCCTGTAGCACTGCAGTGGTTTTCTATAATAAAAACAATCAAAAGAATTCCAAGCATGCACATGTGCAGTAAAGCACAGTGAATGACTATCCCAAGTTCAAGTGTTCTCCAACCCAGTAGGCTATTCCATCCTGGCTTGACAGGGGGAGCAGGAACAATGCCTAGTAATGAATGCACTCACACATTCTGTGCTCAACAGCAACAGCCAGCAGCACTAGCAGAGGCCAGTACTGATCTGCATGAGCTGAACTGGATTTCAAACCAGGTGGAGATTACCCACAATATCACTGAGACAATAGAGTTTTTATTTTTAAATGGAAATCTCAGTTGTGACTCACAATCAGACTGGCGGTGCCTGTGGCATTTTAATTTATATTATAACAAGGACAAAATTAGACATATAAGAGAGATGGAGAACCAGACAACCAAGACAAGAGAATACAAATGAGAAAAGCTGTCTCAATAGTCCAGAGGAGAATAAGCAGAAAGCTGAGAAATTTCTGTAAACAATCAGAGCAGCAATATTTTATTTTTATTTACTTGAGAGAAATGACCACAGCCCCAAAAGTGGGACAAAACACATTTCCTTGTTAGACAACCAAATGTGAAGTCTTATCTGCTTGTGGACAAGCAATCAGTTATTTTTCCTCAGCCTGGTGCCCAGAGGCCTCCGTCAGGATCCAGGTCCCATTGTTGTACATGCTGTGTCCTAAGTGAGACGGTCTTTGCCCCAAAGAGTTTACAAGCTATGCACTAGGAGGACCTAGCAAGCACGTAAAGGGAACAATTTTCATCCATTTAATGTGGGGATTACTCTAAATCTGTAGTTGCCTCAGTTTATTTCCCATTATGACTTAATTGATTTTTCTTTGCCTAGCAACAAGTAATTCAAGTCACTAAAGCATCCATTAACACAGAGAGCAATTGTATGCCTCAATCCCTGTCACAATCTCTGAAGAACGGTAAATATAATTATAGATTTTTTTCTACTGTCTTCTCATAAGTTTAAATTTTTCTATTCTTCTCCTTTGTACCTTTTTCCCTATCCAGTTGTACTGTGATATACACTATCTTTCCAAATTCATGCTAGGGTTATTTCTGTTCTCTCTCTACTGTCTTAAAAAGGAAAACATCAGCTGAAAAAGAATGTATTTAAAAAAAATCTTTAAAAAATCTGCTACTTGTAACACTTCAGCTTACTGAAACTAGAATAATTTAAAAATCTAGTTTACTTTTACCTGTTTATGCCAGTTTTCCTTTTGCATTTTTCTCAGCTTGGACAAGGAAAACAAACTAGTCAATGTTGCTTTTGTTTATGGTGACTTTCTTTGAATTGTTGATTTTTATGCAATTAGGACAATCATGCGATATTTGGGGTGCAAACATGGTAGTGGGGTTGGGAATGTATATTTGTTTTAAAAGAAAAAAAAGGGGTTTCAAAGGTTTTGTTTTTAATTCTTCCAGAGAAGAATTGAGTTAAGGTTTTACTAAATGTGAAAAGTACAATAGAAGATGGTTGCCCAAGCCTCCTTTTGCAATACCTGAGCAAAGAACTGGGAACAGTTATTCTGAGGACGGTGGGGCAAAAACACAATGAAGCCCTCCACCATACACTATGCTGAACGGGCATTAGGCCCACTTGTTCAAACATAATTCTCTCTAATAATGGCATGATTAGTCTGATGTGGCATGGAGTCGATATCTCACTGGTGTCCAGGTCCCACACGTGTGCCTGGGGCACTGCAATTATTTCACACTGCAGGTAGTGTGGTTGCTCGGTAATACGGCAGTTTGAGCTATTTCATCCTGAGCAGCAGCAGCTATGTAAAATAATTATGTAAAATAATTGCCTACAGTGGTTTTTGCTTTAATTTCTAATCTGTACATAGTTAACTTGATTTTAATTTTTCAGCCTACATGCTCTGACATAAGCCCATTTATTTATCTTAGTGGTAGGTGTCCTGTTTCACTTAACTAGGTTTCTCAAATGGAAGGTAATACACTTTGACTCACAATTCTATATAATCATAGAAAAAGGAAATAATTATTTTATAATTGCGTAGCTGCCGAGTTCAACAGGGTAGGAACAGGTTAGTGAACGGGCACTCCTTGGTGCAACATCTATTGATACAGTACAAAGGGAGGGAAAAGATTTTTGCATAGGAGATTAAAGATTAAATAGCATGAAAAAACACAGGACCTGGGAGAAATCAATATGTGAATATTTTTCTAATCAGAGGTTTAAAAATGCCCAGGGGCTTTCAAAAGATATACATTTTAGCTCTAAATTATTTTTCATCATGGATACTCGTGTTCAGATCCTTTCCCCACTACCTCCCCCTGCTAAAGCCTTTTCCTGCAGAGGGACACTACACATGTAACAACAGTGTAGACAGGGAGGCAGGTTTGGGCAAGTAAAAGCTGTGTAGGGCATGTACTCTGGTACATACCCACACCCTTCAGCCACGTCTGTACTCTACTCACCTAAGCCATTCCTCACTGTCTACACAGCTATTTATATCCATGCTAGGGGGGCTACCCATGTCTGTACTCTACATGCTGGCAAAAAAAACCATGCAGCACAGACATACCTTAATTCATACCAGTTCAGGATTAGTGCTGGACACTTTGCACAAAAGCATACTTGCCATTTATTTGCTGGGCACCATGAAAAACTGGATGTCCACCTCCCACAGAAGTTCCATTCTTAGCAGTATTTGTGGTGTTTCCCATTCGCAGAGCAGGGTTTATCGTAAGTATCTAAGGGTACATCTACACTACAGCGGGGAGTCGATTTAAGATACGCAAATTCAGCTACGTGAATAGCGTAGCTGAATTCGACGTATTACAGCCGACTTACCCCGTTGTGAGGACGGCGGCAAAATCGACTTCTGCCGCTTTTTGTCGGCGCTCTAACTCCACCAGCGGAGGTGGTAGTAAGCGCCGCCGACAAAAAGCGGCAGAAGTCGATTTTGCCGCCGTCCTCACAACGGGGTAGTCGGCTGCAATACGTCGAATTCAGCTACGCTATTCACGTAGCTGAATTTGCGTATCTTAAATCGACTCCCCNAACCTATTAATTCCATCCTTTGTTTCCTATCTTTTAACCAGTTACTGATCTATCAGAGGTTTCAGAGTAGTACCCTTGTTAGTCTTTATCCGCAAAAAGAACAGGAGTACTTGTGGCACCTTAGAGACTAACAAATTTATTATATGCATCCGAAGAAGTGGGCTGTAGTCCACGAAAGCTTATGCTCTAATAAATTTGTTAGTCTCTAAGGTGCCACAAGTACTCCTGTTGTTCTTTTTAGGGAAAAAACAAAAATTCAAAAATAAACAAGCTGCATGGATTCCTCCCAATAGGAGTTCTTATATAGAGACTTTATTCCGTGATAGAATCTCTTTCAAGCTTGTTGTTAAAGACTTATTTTCCAAGTCCCTAGGTTGGACAGTGAATGCAATTTTGTTTTTTATCTGCTTATTTTTTGATATGTCTAGTTGCTTGAGACACATTGAGCAAATGCACATATGAACTCCAGCAGACTCACATAAGTTAGTGCTCTGTGTTATGATTTTCTTTGATTTTCTCAGACATGGCTTGCTTTTTCTGTTCTTGTTCTGAGAGACATGCCATATCAGAGAGATATGATACTTGATTAATTAAAAATAAACCAACTTGCTACCATATTCTTTGCTTTTGGTGAAAAGTTGCAATAATATTTCTCCCATACGTTTTCAGGGGAAATATAAAACAACTCATATTTAAGATTATATTGCATATGTATATATTTTAGAACTTTGTAAGATATCTTCTATGATTTCATTCTTGAACTATTGTGTAGTCTGAAGTTAGAGTCTGTAAGGGTATGTCTACAGTACGAGAGTAGTTAGATTTTACTTAAAGCGGATTTGTGGAACCGATATTACAAAGTAGAACGTGTGTATCCACACTACGGACAGTAATTCGACTTTGAGAGTCCACACTAATGGGGCAAGCATCGACATTGGAAGTGGTGCACTGTGGGCAGCTATCCCACAGTTCCTGCAATCCCCGCTGCCCATTGGAATTCTGGGTCGAGCCCCCAATGCCTGCTGGGGCAAAAAATGTGTCGAGGGTGGTTTTCGGTAACTGTCGTCATTCAACCCTCACTCCCGGCCTCCCTCCATGAAAGCGCCGGTGGGCAATCAGTTTGCGCACTTTTCTGGTGATTGACAGCGCAGACACCACAGCACCACGAGCATGGAGCCCGCTGCGATCATCGCTGCAGTTATGGCCGTTGTCAACACCTCGCGCCTTATCATGCACCTTTTTCAGAGGCAGATGCTGAGAAATCGGGCGAGGAGGATACGGCAGCGCAGTGAGGACATTAAGTCTGAGAGGGGCACAGACCTCTCACAAGGGACCCCGCGCCGTGGACATCATGGTGGCAATGGGTCATGTTGATGCTGTGGAACAGTGATTCTGGGCCCGGGAAACAAGCACGGACTGGTGGGACCGCATAGTGCTGCAGGTCTGGGATGAATCATAGTGGCTGCGAAACTTTCGGATGCATAAGGGAACTTTCCTGGAACTTTGTGAAGCGCAAGGACACTGAAGCGCAAGGACACCCGGATGCGAGCAGCCCTGACTGTCCAGAAGCGAGTGGCCATAGCACTCTGGAATCTTGCAACGCCAGACAGCTACCGGTCAGTTGCGAACCAATTTGGAGTGGGCAAATCTACCGTGGGGGTTGCTGTGATGCAAGTAGCCAACGCAATCGTTAAGCTACTGCTCTCAAAGGTAGTGACCCTGGGAAACATGCAGGTGATCATAGTTGGCTGCTATGGGATTCCCAAACTGCGGTGGGGTTATAGATGGAACTCACATCCCTATCCTGGGACCGGACCATCAGGCCAGCCAGTACATTAACCAAAAGGGCTACTTTTCAATGGTGCTGCAAGCACTGGTGGATCATAGCGGATGTTTTACCAACATCAACGTCGGATGGCCGGGCAAGGTTCATGATGCTCGCATTTTCAGGAACTCTGGTCTGTTTAGACGGCTGCAGGAAGGTATTTACTTCCCAGACCACAAAATAACTGTTGGGGATGTGGAGATGCCTATAGTCACCCTCGGGGACCCAGCCTACCTGCTAATGCCCTGGCTCATGAAGCCCTATACAGGCACCCTGGACTGTGAAGAAACTCTTCAACTACCGGCTGAGCAAGTGCAGAAGGGTGGTGGAGTGTGCTTTTGGACATCTCAAGGGGAGATGGAGAAGCTTACTGACTCGCTCTGATCTCAGCGAAACCAATGTACCCCCCATTGTTATTGCAACTTGCTGTGTGCTCCACCATCTCTGTGAGAGCAAAGGGGAGACGTTTATGGCCGAGTGGGAGGTTGAGGCAAATCACCTGGCTGTTGATTATGCCCAGCCAGACAGCCGGGCGATTAGAAGAGTTCAGCGGGATGCGCTGTGCATCCAGGAAGCTTTGCAAGCTAGGATCCAGAGTGACCAGGGTAACCTGTGACTATTACGTTTGTTTAAACAGAAGCTGAACCTGCCCCTGTTTCTTTACCCAAATTAATGTTGATATCCTCTCCAGTTACCAACCACCTTCCCCCCTCTTCCAACACACCTTTAAAAATAAAATAAATGAAACTTTGTTCATTAACACCGTTTTCTTTATTAAGGATTTCGTGGTGAAGTGTTGAAACTGGGACGCAGACTGTGGTGGGGAGCGGGTGTAGTGATGGAAAGAACGCTTCTAAACTCGAGGAATGACAGGCTCCTGCTCCTAGAGCGGTCCGCAATGGTGGACTGGTTGTTTCAATGGAGCCTGCCACCCCTCCTTTTCGGGATTCTGTGTGTGGGGGCTATGTGCCTTTGTGGCGGGGGAGGGCGGTTACAGATCCCCTGCTGCGTGGCTCTGTCATCCAGGTTAAGGACCACTGCATAAGATCTGTAACTGCGCTCCCCTGCCACAAACTCACATAGCCCCCCCACACAGAACATGAAAGCCACCTCCTAGACTGACCAGTGTGCCTAGTGACTGCAATGTGTGTGTGACCTTTTGCTGAACCTGCCCCCGTGTCTGTACCCTGGTAAAGGTAACTGTGCTCTCCAATTACCAACCCCCTTCTCCCCCTTCAAACACATTCTCCTCTAAAAGAACATGACGGAAACAGTAATTAACAGAAACTTATTTTTTACTAAGAACTATACAGTTAGGGGATGAAACTGGGACGGGGGCTTGGGTGAGGTGCATTTGGAGGGAAGGAAAGGACGTATCAAATCTTTGGGAATGAGAGCCTTCTTCAATTTGAGCAGTCTGCAGGGGTGGAGCAACTGTTTTAACGGCCCCTGCCTCCTCTCCTTCTTGGGTCTTTGGGTGAGGGGGGGATGGGACTTTGTGGCAGAGGAAGGCGGTTAGAGATAGAATGCAGCAGGGGCTCTGTCCTCCTGCCTCCGGTCCTGCAGAACATCTACAAGGCGCCGGAGCGTATCAGTTTGCTCCCTCATTAGTCCAAGCAGCGTTTGAGTCGCCTGCTGGTCTTCCTGCTGCCACCTCTCCTCCCTTTCGCTGTGTGATCGCTGGTATTGCGACATGTTCTCCCTCCACTGGGTCTGCTGTGCTGCCTTGGCTCGGGAACAGACCATAAGTTCTGAGAACATCTCGTCCCGTGTCTTGTTCTTTCACTGCCTGATCTGCGTCAGCCTCTGGGAGGGAGATGCCGGGGTAGCTCGGGAGACGCTCGCAGCTGTGGGATGGGAAAAAGGGAGTGAATTCCTCACACAGATACGGTTTTGCAAACAATGAATATAGTCTTTCTCTGAACACGACCTTGCACAGTAGCTATCACATGTGCACTCAGTACAAGGTCGAATTTTCTGTCTTCGCCTTGAGTGCCTGGGGTCTTACTGTACAGATCATACAAGCGCGGCCGGACACCGGAATTCTGCTAGCAGGCGGCCATGTTAAGCGGTAGACTTTTGGCTGCTTAAAGCTTAATTTACAGCAGTGCCCTCCTTTCACGTTCCAAGCAATGCTCCTAGTGTTGGCCAGTTCCTGCTGCCGGCCATCTGGCCGGCATGAACTCTGCCCCTGTCCGACCCCCATCGCGGCTGTCCCCGGGAAAGATCCCTGCATGCTGCCGGCGAACTGCTCACCAGGAACGGTTCGCCTCCCCGCCCCCACTGCGTGGCTGTAAACCGCCGGTTGCAGTTATTTAAAGGAACAGACAATCAGTCCCCATACTAAAATTCTCCTAATTCAAACCAGGTCACCATGAGTGATATCACTCTGATGAGGATTATGGAGGCAGCGAAAGACCGCATGCTGCGTGAATGCCAGCAAACACCAGGGCCATATGCCACCATGCTTTGCCAGGCAATGATACCGGAGTACCTGCTGCTAGCCTGGCGCAGAAAAGTTTTCTACCATGGAGGAGGCAATAAGGCCACTCTCCCCAGGAACCTGATGCAAAGGCTTTCACATTATCTCCAGGAGAGCTTCATGGAGATGTCCCTGGAAGATTTCTACTCTATCCCCGGACATGTTAACAGACTTTTCCAGTAACTGCACTGGCAAGGACTAAAAAGTTAAGCACCTAGGGCAAACTAATCATTAAAAACCCATTGCTAACATACCATGCCTATTCTATTCAAAATAAATGTTTAAAACACTTACCTACTGATCCTTCCCCTGATTCACGGTCCGGGTTACCGCCTTGGGAGGGCTGGTAGGGGATCTCCGTGAGGGTGATGAAGAGATCCTGGCTGTTAGGGAAATCAGCATTGAAAGCGCTGTTGACTGCCTCGTCCTCCTCATCTCCTTCCTCATCTTCCCCATCCGTGAACAGCTACGAGGAAGTGGCCGTCAACAATACCCCATCGTCAGAGTCCATGGACAGTGGTGGCGAAGTGGTGGTGGCCGCACCTAGAATGGAATGCAGTGCCTCATAGAAATGGCATGTCTGGGGCTGGGATCCGGAGCGTCCGTTTGACTCTTTGGTCTTCTGGTACGCTTGTCTCAGCTCCTTGATTTTCACACGGCACTGCGTTGCATCCCGGCTGTATCCTCTTTCCGTCATGGCTTTTGAGATCTTCTCGTAGATCTTCGCATTCCGTCTTTTCGATCGCAGCTCCGAAAGCATCGCCCCACACAGCGATCAGATCCAAGACTTCCCGATCAGTCCATGCTGGGGCCCTCTTTCTATTCTGAGATTGCATGGTCACTTCTGCTGGAGAACTCTGCCTCGTTGCCAGTGCTGCTGAGCTTGCCACGATGTCCAAACAGGAAATGAGATTCAAACTGGCCAGACAGGAAAAGGAATTCAAATTTTCCCGGGGCTTTTCCTGTGTGGTTGGTCAGAGCATCCAACCTCGGACTGCTGTCCAGAGTGGTGCACTGTGGGATAGCTCCCGGAGCTATTAGCCTCAAATTCCATCCACGCTAACCCTAATTTGACATGGCCATGTCGAATTTAATGCTACTCCCTTCATTGGGGAGGAGTACAGAAATCGATTTAAAAAGAGACCTCTATGTCAAAATAAATAGCTTTGTTGTGTGGACGGGTGCAGGGTTAATTCGAATTAACGCTGCTAAATTCGACATAACCTCCTAGTGTAGACCAGGCCTAGAATATAGATAGTGTAATGTAGAATGCTACAGGATATATGTAGAACACTGTATATACCATAATCTTTTAATGCCATATAGACATGCTTTCCCTAACACCACCCAAATATTCTGAGGCTTCTCCAATTTAATGGAACCCACTTATAGCAAATTTTGTTAGTGAAATTTTGCTTACGCTAATGTGGACTGAAAGTTGCTTCAATACATTTCAGTGGACTCCACTTAAAAGGCCTCTCTGCACTAGCATTTTGGGGAGAAATCACCCACCATTACGTTACCACTAGTGCTGTTTCACCAGTGGAAGCAGCAGTGGGAGTGCAAGTGAAGAGAGGGTAGAGGCACTTTTACTGCCAGATTGTCTAGACCTGCTCCAATCAGGGTTAGATGACATGGTGGTAAAAACACCCAGGGACATGTCTCCATTAGTATTACCACCACTAGTGTCACCAGTGATACAGCAGTGGGAGATTTTCAAAAACATGCTAGTGCAGACAGCTATAGAGCTTGTCCCCCCAGGAAAAAGGCAGTTTTTAAAATTCCTAATATAGAGCCTAGAATTTACCATGTCTTCACTGTCAAAAAAATTTGAATTTTTTTTTTTTTACAAGCAAGATAACTAATGCATATTAGCCATCCTAGTGTAAAATCCTAGTGGAGACAAGGCGCAGGTAGTTTTTATCACAACGTAACTACGGGAGGTCAATAGCATACTATCCCGCCCCTCTCCAGGTGACCTGGCCTAGCTACATTGCAGTAAAAACTATAGATTCTTCTCCAAGAAGAATCCCTGGTGAATGTATGTCCCTGCACCCTTGATCAGAGAATTTCGGCAGCAGTGCTTGTCTGGGTCACGAATGCACTGTCCCCATCTCGCGCCATTATCAGGGTCTATCTAGTGCACGTGACCAGACCCTTCCTCAGTTCCTTCTCAAGCATCCTTGGCCTGAGATGGAGCTCCCAGCAGTGTGAAAACTAATTGCTTTATTTAGCGTTTAGAGTAGTTTTAGTATACCAGTTAACTTTATTTACCCTTTTCTTTCCTGTTTATTTTCTCATTAAAAAAAAATCATACATTTTCCTACCCCTTCGAATAGTTCGTGTTCACCCTCATGACTGAACCACCATAGCACTGGCTTTCCTGCCAGGAGGCTGTACTTGTATCGGACGGTCACTCTCAATGCATCCAATGCTTAAGTGACACACACATTCTACAAAAGTGGTCTCACTGCAGTATTCTAAAGGCTCTGGCCAGGAAGGACAGAGATCAGTATATTTATGGAGAAGTCTCTGTGCCCAGCATTCGATCCTGGCCACCAGACCCCCTCTGGACAATGATCTCCAGAGACTTCATCCTCTTCACAGTGGAAGGCTGATTCCTCCAAAAAGGAAGTGAGGAAAAGAGCATCAACTTCTTCCCTGAAAGAGACACAGGGGAAAAAAATGGTCTCCGGCTCACTCTGTGTCCTCTGTACTGATCGCAGCACAGCTGAGTACATATGAGGCACCGGGATCCTCTGGTACCGTGTGTACTGTGACAGCCAATGACCCCAAAGGGGCAGGCTCAGAGTTGAGAGGAAAACAAAAGCCCGCCTCCTCTGCTACGGCGCCGACGGAACCACTCAAAGACATGGCATAGAGACTCTCCCTGCAGGCTGTTGCACCACCACCTTCTCCGATAGTGCAGAGCACTCAGATGTTGGCACTGACACCCGCAACTACATCATTGGCACCAACCACTTCTGCGCTGAAACCGTTGGCACCGTGCCATTTCCTGCAGCACAAGGACTTACTTGTCTCATTGTTGCCTGAATCTCCACTCTTCGGTACTGATGTATCTCTGGCACGCATGGTACCATGTCAACCTGCTTCACTGCTGGCCCCTCCATTTTCTAGCAAGAAGGAAGATAATGAGGAGGAGGAGGAAGAGGGTGTTTTTTCATCACACCACTTCTCTCCCATACAAAAGACTGCAACCTTAGGACCACCTGTACAGCCTAAACCTCATCACAGGATTGATACCCAGACCTCTATGCTATTTCCCACTCAATGGCCTTATTGTGACCCTTGGGCAGCATACAGGAGACAATACTGCAGGCCCCCGAGTTCCTATAGGAGAGGTTTAGATTTCCCCCAGCATCCTCATCAGCTGCAC
Organism: Trachemys scripta elegans; assembly: GCF_013100865.1. Classification (NCBI taxonomy): domain Eukaryota; kingdom Metazoa; phylum Chordata; order Testudines; family Emydidae; genus Trachemys; species Trachemys scripta. The sequence goes on from NC_048299.1 coordinate 251,979,880, forward strand.
CATCAGAGCCCCCTGAGGAAAATTTTGAGGAACAGGAAATGGCCCTGGAACAGGACATGACATCACCAGCCAACATTTCCTCCTCTTCCCTAGACAAGGCTATAATGCCGCCACCACCCACAGCTGCTGATGACTTCAAACATTTTCAGGAGCTCTTCAAGAGAGTTGCAGACTCCCTGGAGATCCCTCTAGAGGCAGTCCCAGAGTTACAACATAAGTTACTGGACATTCTGAAAACCTCATCAGCATCAAAAATAGTATTTCCAATAAACCAAGCACTTTGGAGCCAGCCAAAAAGATATACTACAGACTAGGGACTGAGTGGCTAGGCAGCAGTTCTGCAGAAAAGGACCTAGGGGTTATAGTGGACAAGAAGCTGGATATGAGTCAACAGTGTGCCCTTGTTGCCAAGAAGGCTAATGGCATTTTGGGCTGTATAAGTAGGGGCATTGCCAGCAGATCAGGAAACTTGATCATTCCCCTCTATTCGACATTGGTGAGGCCTCACTTGGAGTACTGTGTCCAGTTTTGGACCCCACACTACAAGAAGGATGTGGAAAAATTGGGAAGAGTCCAGCGGAGGGCAACAAAAATTATTAGGGGGCTGGAGCACATGACTTATGAGGAGAGGCTGAGGGAACTGGGATTATTTGGTCTGCAGAAGAGAAGAATGAGGGGGGATTTTGCGAACAGGGGCTGCTAACAGGGAGTTTCACAAGGGAGTTCTCCAGGTGAAGGAGGAGCAAATACAGCACCCTTGGGGTGACTGTCTGTAGTGTGTGTTTGTTTGTGTTTGGGGGTTACTTGCCGTGTGCTGAGCTTGTGTTTGTCAGTCTGTTTGGTTGTTCGAAGGACCGTGTGCTGTGGCTGGCAGTTGGAAGCTGTGAGCTTCAAAGGAAGGTCTGAAAGCTAGAAGCCTCTGGTAATTGGCTGAGCCTTAATCAGTGGGCGGGGCATTCACAAAGCAGTGCACAAGCAACCAGGGAGCTTTTGCGAACAGGGGCTGCTAACAGGGAGTTTCGCAAGAGAGTTTGGAAGGGAATTGGGAAGGGAGCAAGGGTCCCTTGCCAGTTCTATCTGTTGTCCCTTTATTCCCCTTAAAACCTATAAATCAAACTACATTCAAAACTTCTTGCTCTAAACAACCCTTTCATTAACTAGGAGACAATGCAGGCAGAAGCCCAGCTGCAGAGTGGGTGCTATCCAGTTTATTGCAGAGTCCAGCATATACAATTACCTGCCCTGTGGACTGATGGCGGATGTGTACATTCGGTGCAAGGAGCTCCTGGCCCTCAGAGACCACATACAGACTTTGGAGGCCAGGGTGGCGGAACTGGAGGAGCTAAGAGAGGCAGAGAGGTATGTTGATGAGGCTTTCTGGGACACTGTAGAATTGTCCCACCTCCGGTCAGACAGCCCCTGCGCTGTTGAGGAGGATGAAAGGCCCAGGGAAGCACAGCAGTCAACGGGAGCAGAGGGAAACCTTACCATAGTTGGGACCCTCCTTCCAGATGGTGCTGAGGTTACCTTTCGCACTGAGGTTACCTCTCCAGGGGAGGGAAATCCAGTTGCTAGGAAAAGGCAGGTGTTAGTAATGGGAGATTCGATCATTAGAAACATAGATAGCTGGGTTTGTGATGACAGGGAGAACCGTATGGTGACTTGCCTGCCTGGTGCGAAGGTTGCGGATCTCTCGAGGCATCTAGACAGACTTATGTGTAGTGCTGGGGAGGAGTTGGTGGTTGTGGTACATGTAGGTACCAATGATATAGGGAAGGGTAGGAGAGATGTCCTGGATGCCAAATTTAGGCTGCTAGGGACGAGACTGAAATCCAGGACCTCTATGGTGGCATTCTCAGAAATGCTCCCAGTTCCACGCACAGGGCCAGGTAGGCAGGCAGAGCTTCAGAGTTTCAATGCGTGGATGAGACGATGGTGTAGAGAGGAGGGGTTTACATTCATTAGGAACTGGGGAAACTTTGGGGGGAGCCTATACAGGAGAGATGGGCTCCACCTAAACCAAAGTGGAGCCAGACTGCTGGCACTAAACATTAAAAAGATTGTAGAGCAGTTTTTAAACCAGGAGATGGGGAAAGCCGACTGCTGAAGAGGAGCATGTAGATTGAACAGAGACTTCTCTTAGGGGAGAGTCTAATGATAGAGAATCTCCAGGTTATAGTCAAGAGCAGAGGATGGAAGAGGATAATGTAAGGGCCAGATCAGATGATAAACATTCACATAAAAAAGAATCTGACACATCAGAAAAGGGCAGACAAACAGTGACACGTTTTTAAAGTGCTTGCACACAAAATGCTAGAAGTCTAAATAATACGATGAGTGAACTAGAGTGCCTTGTGATAAAGGAGGATATTGATATAATAGGCATCACAGAAAACTGGTGGACTGAGAGCAATCAATGGGACACAATCATTCCAGGGTACAAAATATATTGGAAGGACAGACGAGGTTGGGGGGGGGGGAGGGAAGGGGGAGTGGCACTATATGTGAAAGAAAACATAGAATCAAATGAAGTAAAAATCTTAAGTGAATCCACATGTTCCATAGAATCTCTATGGATCGAAATTTCGTGCTCTAATAAGAATATAACATTAGGGATCTATTATCGACCACCTGACCAGGACAGTGATAGCGATGATGAAATGCTACGGGAGATTACAGAGGCTATCAAAATTAAGAACTCAGTAATAGTGGGGGATTTCAATTATCCCCATATTGACTGGGAACATTTCACTTCAGGACGAAATGCAGAGATAAAATTTCTTGATGCTTTAAATGACTGCTTCATGGAGCAGCTGGTACAGGAACCCACAAGGGGAGAGGCAACTCTAGATTTAGTCCCGAGTGGAGCACAGGAGCTGGTCCAAGAGGTAACTATAGCAGGACCGCTTGGAAATAGTGACCATAATACAATCGTGTTCAACATCCCTGTGGTGGGAAGAACATCTCAACAGCCCAACACTGTGGCATTTAATTTCAAAAGGGGGAAACTATGCAAAAATGAGGGGGTTAGTTAAACAGAAGTTAAAAGGTACAGTGACTAAAGTGAAATCCCTGCAAGCTGCATGGGCGCTTTTTAAAGACACCATAATAGAGGCCCAACTTCAATGTATACCCCAAATTAAGAAACACAGTAAAAGAACTAAAAAAGAGCCACCGTGGCTTAACAACCATGTAAAAGAAGCAGTGAGAGATAAAAAGACTTCCTTTAAAAAGTGGAAGTCAAATCCTAGTGAGGCAAATAGAAAGGAGCATAAACACTGCCAAATTAAGTGCAAGAATGTAATAAGAAAAGCCAAAGAGGAGTTTGAAGAACAGCTAGCCAAAAACTCCAAAGGTAATAACAAAATGTTTTTTAAGTACAACAGAAGCAGGAAGCCTGCTAAACAACCAGTGGGGCCCCTTGATGATCGAGATACAAAAGGAGCGCTTAAAGACGATAAAGTCATTGCGGAGAAACTAAATGGATTCTTTGCTTCAGTCTTCACGGCTGAGGATGTTAGGGAGATTCCCAAACCTGAGCTGGCTTTTGTAAGTGACAAATCTGAGGAACTGTCACAGATTGAAGTGTCACTAGAGGAGGTTTTGGAATTAATTGATAAACTTAACATTAACAAGTCACCGGAACCAGATGGCATTCACCCAAGAGATCTGAAAGAACTCAATTGTGAAGTTGCGGAACTATTAACTAAGGTTTATAACCTGTTCTTTAAATCGGTTTCTGTACCCAATGACTGGAAGTTAGCTAATTTAACGCCAATATTTAAAAAGGTCTTTAGAGGTGATCCTGGCAATTACAGACAGATAAGTCTAACGTCGGTACCGGGCAAATTAGTCGAAACAATAGTAAAGAATAAAATTGTCAGACACATAGAAAAACAAACTGTTGAGCAATAGTCAACATGGTTTCTGTAAAGGGAAATCGTGTCTTACTAATCTATTAGAGTTCTTTGAGGGGGGTCAACAAACGTGGACAAGGGAGATCCAGTGGACATAGTGTACTTAGATTTCCAGAAAGCCTTTGACAAGGTCCCTCACCAAAAGCTCTTACATAAATTAAGCTGTCATGGGATAAAAGGGAGGTCCTTTCATGGATTGAGAACTGGTTAAAAGACAGGGAACAAAGGGTAGGAATAAATGGTAAATTCTCAGAATGGAAAGGGGTAACTAGTTGTGTTCCCCAAGAGTCAGTCCTCGGACCAATCCTGTTCAACTTATTCGTAAATGATCTGGAGAAAGGGGTAAACGGTGAGGTGGCAAAGTTTGCAGATGATACTAAACTGCTCAAGATAGTTAAGACCAAAGTAAACTGTGAAGAACTTCAAAAAGATCTCACAAAACTAAGTGATTGGGCAACAAAATGGCAAATAAAATTTAATGTGGATAAATGTAAAGTAATGCACATTGGAAAAAATAACCCCAACTATACATGCAATATGATGGGGGCTAATTTAGCTACAAGTCAAGAAAGAGATCTTGGAGTCATTGGGGATAGTTCTCTGAAGATGTCCACGCAGTGTGCAGAGGCGGTCAAAAAAGCAAACAGGATGTTAGGAATCATTAAAAAGGGGATAGAGAATAAGACTGAGAATATATTATTGCCCTTATATAAATTGATGGTATGTCCACATCTTGAATACTGCGTACAGATGTGGTCTCCTCATCTCAAAAAAGATATACTGGCACTAGAAAAGGTTCAGAAAAGGGCAACTAAAATGATTAGGGGTTTGGAACAGGTCCCATATGAGGAGAGATTAAAGAGGCTAGGACTCTTCAGATTAGAAAAGAGGACACTAAGGGGGGATATGCTAGAGGTATATAAAATCATGAGTGATGTGGAGAAAGTGGATAAGGAAAAGTTATTTACTTATTTCCATAAGACAAGAACTAGGGCTCACCAAATGAAATTAATAGGCAGCAGGTTTAAAACAAATAAAAGGAAGTTCTTCTTCACGCAGCGCACAGTCAACTTGTGGAACTTCTTACCTGAGGAGGTTGTGAAGGCTAGGACTATAACAACGTTTAAAAGAGAACTGGATAAATTCATGGTGGTTAAGTCCATTATTGGCTATTAGCCAGGATGGGTAAGGAATGGTGTCCCTAGCCTCTATTTGTCAGAGGGTGGAGCTGGATGGCAGGAGAGAGATCACTTGATCATTGCCTGTTAGGTTCACTCCCTCTGGGGCACCTGGCATTGGCCACTGTCGGTAGACAGGACCTTTGGTCTGACCCGGTACGGCAGTTCTTATGTTCTTACGATTTGATAGCTGCTTTCAACTACCTGAAAGGGGTTTCCAAAGAGGATGGATCTAGACTATTCTCAGTTGTAGTAGATGACAGAACAAGGAGTAATGGTCTCAAGTTGCAGTGGGGGAGGTTTAGGTTGGATATTAGGAAAACTTTTTCACTAGGAGGGTAGTGAAGCACTGGAATGGGTTACCTAGGGAGGTGGTGGAATCTCCTTCCTTAGAGGTTTTTAAAGTTTGGCTTGACAAAGCCCTAGCTGGGATGATTTAGTTGGGGATTAGGTCCTGCTTTGAGCAGGGGGTTGGACTAGATGACCTTCTGAGGTCCCTTCCAATCCTGATATTCTATGATTCTATGATATGGCAGACCCCAGCAAAAGTACTGCCGACTTGCAAGAGAGTGGATAAAAAAGTATTATGTCCTCTGAAAAGGGATGGACTTTTTATTTTCTCATCCCACACTGAACTCTATAATCATTGACACAGACACCAACATGGTAGACAACACCAATTTAAATCCACCCCATATGACAAGGAGTGGAAATGACTAAATCTTTTTGGCCACAAGGCCTACTCATCAGCCACTCTGCAATTTCAGATTGCCAACTATGCTGCATTGATGGATAAATATGACCACAAACTACTCCAAATTCACAGATTTTATTGATTACGTCCCAGAAGACAAAAGGGACCAATTCCAAGCCATCATAGCCGAGGGCCATTTTCTAGCTAGAGCCACCTTACAGGTATCCCTAAATGCATCAGACATGGCAGCATGCTCCAGGCCACCACTATAGTTATGAGCCTAGTGGCATGGCTCCACCTATCTGGCTTCCCCAGGGAAGTACAGTCCACAGTGGGGGATCTCCCCTTTGATGTCCAGAACCTGTTTGCCTCAAGGGACAGATGAAGTCCTTCATACCCTGAAGGATTCTCAGGCGACTCTCTGCACCTTGGGGATATACACACCTGGAACCAGAAGAAAACAGGGTAAATATTATTCTCCCAGCACACAAGATCTGCCCCATAGGTACAACAACAGAGACACTATGATATAAAACAGCAGAGACAGGGATCTCCAAGGTGTCGACTATCTTCACCTCAATTATCAGCGTCCCAACCATCCTCTGTGAAACAACAATTTTGAGTTTTTGGTTGAGGGCCTGAGCGACCTTCCCCATCCATCAATGCTGACTTCATCACCAGCTATACTCCATTTTGGACACCATTTGAGCCCTTTCTATTCAGCGTGATACTCCATCACTTTGGACAAATGGGTCCTAGAAATAATCAACACAGGCTACTCGATACCATTTACCTCCATCCCCCCTACTCACCCTCCCTCCCTGCCCCTTCTATGCCAAGAAGTGAACCGCCTTCTACATCTGGGTGTCATGGAACAGGTACCACCACGACACAGAGGCAAGGGTTTTTACTCCCACTACTTCTTAACCCAGAAAGAGAATGGACGATGGAAGCCTATTCTACACCTCAGGAAACTTAACAAATTCATAAGAATCCAACAATTCAGGATGATCATACTAGCAACAGTAACATCAGCACTGGAACAAGGGGACTAGTTCTCAGCTCTTGACCTCCAAGATGCCTATTTTCACATACCGTACATCCCGCTCATAGGAGATTCCTCAGATTTATCCTGGGAAGAGAACATTACCAATACAAAGTTCTATGTTTTGGTCTTTTGACAGCATCGTGGGTGTTGTCCAAAATTCTTGCTGTAGTGGCAGTGCATTTCCGCAAGCAAGGGGGATACAAGAGGCGTCCCCAATCTGGACAATTGTCTACTAAAAGCTCTCACTCTCAATGTTACTCACAGGACTATCACCTTCTTTTTGCGACTAGAATTACAACTAAATATACAAAAATCAACTCTACCACCCATACAGAAATTGAACTTCATCAGAGGCCCATCTGAACTCTCTGGAGGCCAAAGCTTCACTACCACTGAACAGATTCATCACTATAATCAAGCTGATCTCCTTGGTACTGAACAATCCACACAATGACATGGACCTGCCTCCAACTACTAAGCCATATGGAAGCCACTACATTCGTGGTATGACACATGCCTCTTCACATGTGCTGCCTTCAGGGTTGGCTAAGAACCAACATACCACACAAACACAGCCTGAACAGACACGCCACAGTATCACTCAAAGTCAAAGACTCTCTACATGGGTGGACAAACCCCACAATTTATGTGTGGGAGTCCATTTCACACAGACTCCACCTTTAATGATTCTCACAACTGATGCCTCCCTGATAGGTTGGGGAGCCCATCTACAACACCACACAATTCAGGTAGTCTCCCTCCGAGACACTGTTACATATAAATCTTCTGTAACTGTGTGCAGTTTGCAATGCATGCTTGCACTTCCTACCATTGATCAGGAATGAGACTATATGGGTAACGACAGACCACATTGCCTGTATGTTTTATATAAACTGGCAGGGAGGGGCAAGGTTGCACTTCCTATGCACCAAAGCCATGAAACTATGGAACTGGTGCATCTGGCACAATGTCAGCATCTCAGCCTCATACCTCCCAGTTTGTCAAAACACTCAGTGGATATGCTGAGCAGAGAATTCTCTCAGAATCACAAGTGGGAACTAAAAAACATGGTCCTATAGAACATATTCAAACACTAGGGTCACCCATCTATCGACCTTTTTGCGACATCCCAAAACTACAAATGCCCGCAATTGTGTTTGAGAGCAGGGTTGGAGCACCAATCTCTGGGGGATGCTTTCCTCCTCAAATGGGATGCACCTCTGCTATACACATTTCCCCCAATCCCCTTGCTATCGAGGGTTATACACAAAATACCAGCTGACAAGGCCAAAGTCATCTTGGTAGCCCCAACATGGCCCAGACAGAATTGGTACTCATACCTGTTGCGGATGGTACTATGTTCACCACACACTCTTCTGAACCTGAAGAGGGTTCACACGAAAGCATGGCTCCTACATGGTTCCATCATGATGAACTAACCTGCTCGAAACAGGTGAAAGACATTACTAAACAGCAGGGGGACAGTCATGCGTAATACCTTACTTGCACAAATGGAAGAGATTCAACATATGGTGTTGTGGAGGAAAAATAGTCTAAGGCTAAACTTTGGTCAAGTGAACTGTATGTAGGGTCAGGTGAACGGTATGTGTGGCCTGGAGGAAGGAGAAAAAGAGGGGGGGGGGTAAAAGGAGAAGGGTAGACAGAAATCATAAAAGCAGAACTAACTGTAGAAATTATAAAAGTAGAATTAACCTTTGTAACAGATTATGATTAATAGATGTCAGGTGACAGAGCAAGAAACTGCAAAGGGCAAAACTAAGAAAAACAGGAAAACTTGTTTTGTTTTATTCCTTATATGGATGTAAAACTTTAAGGAAGTATATGTAATTTTTGTGGTTTTATCCTATATAATCTCTTGCATTTTTATCTGTCGGGGGGGTTCGGCTGCCTTGGCTGACTCCCCCATGCATGCATGTTTGATTGATCAATAAAGGAGCCTCAGGCTGTCTGATCCAAAATCAACAGTGTGGACAATTTTCCACAACAGTGTCAAAATAAACAATCTAGGGCTATTTCTGTCCCCCTGCACTTGGTATTGGTATATATATTGGGGCTAAAGACATCTGAATTATCCATTAGCACAATCAAAGTACATGTTGCAGCTATTACCACTTTCACCATAAGATCAACAGGATATTGATATTTGCCCATCCAATCACCAAACATTTCCTTAAGGGTATCAGAAACAAACATATACCTACCCAACCTTGGGATTTGAAATTAGTACTACACTGCCTCATTGGGCCCCCAATTGAACCCTTAGTAAAATGTTCTCTGATGTATCTATCGATTAAGGTAGCATCTTAGTAGCTATCACATCAACCCACCGAGAGGGTGAGTTAGGGGCCCTCATGGCACACTCACCTTACACCATCTTTTTTAAAGACAAGGTCACCCTAAGACCTCATCCAAAATTTATACCTAAAGTATCTTCCTCCTTCCGCATAAACCAACCAATCCATCTTCCCTCATTTTCCCCCCAACTTCGTGGGAGTACACAGGACTCAGTATTACATACTCTAGATGTCAGGCACGCCTTAGCATTCTACCTTGACAGAACTAAGCCCTTCAGAAAATCATCGAGACTCTTCATTTCCACTGCTGCTGAAATTCTCCAATCAAAGGTGCAGGGACACACGTTCGCCTGAAGTGGAGTAACCACAGGGTCACTCATCTCGAAGAATCTCAGTTACTGCACAGGGTGAGTAACCTTCTCGCCTTGTCTCCACTAGGATTTTTTTTGGCTTTGAAGACATAACCATAGTTTTAACACATTAGGGTTTGTTTTGACCAGCTAACACATGTTAAAATCCTAGTGAAGACAAGGCAGTTGGAGTTTTCACGTTATATTTTAAACCTGTTTCAAGCTACTTTTCTCATAGTGAAGACACAGCCCTAGTGTGGACAAGCTCAGAGGGGGACTTCACTCTTCTCCACTATAAGCAGGTCCCCCCTGAATTACTTTCCTCCAAAGTCATCAGCTATCGACTACCACATTGATGCTGAATCTGTTGTGAGGGGAATATCACAATCCACTACTGCATTGCAGATTGATCTTTAGAGTGTTGACAAGGCCCCAGAGGAGGAGAAAATGGGGATAAGTTGGGCTCCATTTGGGTGTGGCCTTGCTCAGGCCTGGGAATAAGAAGGGCCTCCGACACCCAATAAATGTCAGCCTGCCATAGATTTGAACAACACAGTGGGGAAACCTGTGGTCTTCACTCACCTTTTCACTGCTGCCTGGAAAGGTTGCTCTTAGGTGGCAGCTAGAGACAATTCAATAAAGCTGGACACTTGGCTACAAAAAAAAAAAATCCTCTCTCTCCTTATCCATTCACGATGGATGAGAGCTCTGGAAGGATGGTGCTATAGCACTAAGTACAAACTTTTATTCTTTCGCTGAATAGCTCAGGAACTGCACAGTGGCTTTAATTCAAGGTCTTTATTATAGCTGCTAAGGGCTTCAGAGGGGACTAGCGCTTTAAAAATGTTTGAAGAAATTTAGCTCACATGCTGAAGTTCTGGTGATCAAAAATGAAAACAGTAATGAAAATAAAATGCTAGACATTTCCAATTCTAGATGAACGTTTTCAGCAAAAAGCCATTGATTAAGGGTCTGTAAGAAATTCCATTAGAAATCCTTACTTCCAGGGATTTGTAATTTATAAACAAATCTGCTCAGGGTTGAAATCCAATGCACAATGTTTGTTTTAGTCACAGGCAACATCTGTCCATTAGATTTGGTTTAAATATACTTGGCATGTTTAAGAATCCACAAACTCTTGTATATTTACATGTTCATCTGTATCCTAAAGGAAAATTTGCCAAATGAAATATTGCAGGCATTTAGTTTACAATTTAGGTTTGTTACTTTTACTATTTTGGAAATATTGAGAATGATAAAGCTATTTTTGGTTAGGAAAAACTGAGCATGAACAATAAACATTTTGACTCAAAAATCTTGGCACCCATATTAAATGCGACAGACCTGTAAAGACACTATGTCAAGAATCTAACAAGGAAATAATTCTCCACAGGTAATGAAGGAATAACTTGTACTGATTAAGTCTATTGAGTCCAAATGTAAATACATCTCAAAAGAGACAGTTCCATTGATCATCTTGGTCAGTGATTGGAAAATTTCTTACAGATATTTTTGTTTCCCACACTTTTTGACATCTGGGACTTGGAGCGTCCAACCCTAGGTGGATTGGTATTGAACAAAAGGATGTTACTCAGGTTGCTCCCCTTGGAAGTGACTTTTACCCCAGAATTTGACATTCCTGTATGTACCCCAGACAGCACCATATTATTGCCTAGGCCGACAAGGCCTACGCCTAGGGTGACAAATTTGCAGGGGAGGAAGCTCCCCTCCGCGCCCCGCCCCCCAGCTCCAGCTCACCTCCGCCTCCTCTGCAAGCGCGCCGCGGCATCCGGTTTCTCTCCCCTCCCAGCGCTTGCACCACAAAACAGCTGTTTCACGGGGCAGGGAGGGAGAGGGAAGGAGGGGGAACGCTGCGCGCTGGGGGAAGAGGCGGGGATTTGGGGAAGGGATCCAATAGGGGAAGGGAGGGGGCGGAGTTGGAGCAGGGACTTTGGGGAGGGGGTTGGAATGGGGGCGGGAAAAGGGTGGAGTAGGGGCAGGGCCAGGGCAGCAATTATTTCCCAGCCTAGGGGCAGCAACATTATTAATCCGCCACTGACCCCAGACAGTACTGCAGTCAGCAATTTTGTATGTTCAGCCACTGCCAGCTGAAAACCAAATACCACAGAAATAGAGCTAGAAATAATCTTAGGCATTTGTGAGGCAAGGTCAGATAGCTACATGCTTGCAGTTTGCTAATCAGAATGGAAGGATGGGATAGAGAATTATGGAAGAGTGAGTGAATAGCAACCTTGGTTTTTGGTGCCCCTGACATGTTGTTGTTTTGGCTAGAAATACTAGAAATGTTTTGAGATAATAAGCAGTTTGTTGAAATTAGAAGAATTGGTGACCCAGTAGAGGTTATTATGCTGACCCACGAGGAGTCACTATAGGTTATGTGCTTTGTTAGAGTTAGGTATACAAGATTAGGTAAAAGTAATACCTCGGAGCAGTCCAAAGGTGCTGACATCTTAACTCCCCATCAGCTGGATGGAAAGGGGGCCCTGGAAGCCTGGCTGGTAATCACACAAAATCATCTCAGAAGTAACTACATCTGGGATGTCCTAAACCTGTTGCCTGTGTGTGTCTGTGTTTTTAGATAAGAGCATGCTTGCACCAATCATTTATGAAATGGAAGCACTGTGTTCCCATTGATTTATTCCTGACACCACCTCGAGAGAAACAGTTTAGTTACCACTGCTTTGGGTTCTGAAAATCCCAGGTAACAGCTCGACCGTAGCCATTTTGGCTTCATCCTCTTCTTCACCAGGGCCCATCAGGACCTTTTAAAGAGGGTGGCTTCTGCCATGGATATCCAGTAAAAAGTTCAGGAGTCATCTGACAGGCTGATTGACATTTCAACTGCTGTAGGACCTTTTTGGGTAGTGCAGCAATTAATGAAGCTATCCTGGACCCCACCAAAATAAAAAGTGGCAAGCTCTGTCCTTCCTTCCCCCCACATCAAAGCAGGTTAAGCATAGGTATTGTCTACTGTCTCAGGGGTTTGAGCATTTTTACACCCATTGCCCTACAGGGTCACTGGTGGTCTCAGTTGCCAATGAAAGAAAATATCAGGAGTAACAGGCATTTAACCTGAAATCAAAGGATGCTAAGATATGCTATACATTTGGCAGAAAGCTTTTTTTTTTACTCTGGCCTACAGCTCAGGATTGCTAACTAGCAGGCATTGCTGGGCACTGACTTTAGCCTCTGTCAGAGTATATTAAAATTTAAAAAACAGATGCCAGATGACATGAGATGAATTTCTCACGATGGTGGAGGAGGATAGATGGTGGTGAGAAGTTTTTCACCTTCCACAGTAACGATGATTCTTCAAGATATGGAGCAGCCACAGGGGGACACTTTAGGTGTCGGGGTGTCCCTGCACTGCTGATCAGAGATTTTCGGTAGCAGTGTTAAGTCGGGATGCGCATGCACAGTAGTCATCTCACGGTGCCGTTGGCACCTCATGTAGCGCACACGACCCGACCCTTCAGTTCCTTCTCTACCGCAGAGCTCGATGAATGAACTCTGACGTTGAGGAGATGAAGTTGAGTAGTGGCGTACTCACAGGGACACACATCTCAAAGAACCATCATTTCTTCACAAGATGAGTAGCTTCTTCTTCTTCTTCTTCTTCTTCGAGTAGTGTCCCTGTGGGTGCTCCACTTTAGATGTCTGTAGAGCAGTGACCTACTGTGGATGGTAGGGACTTCGGAGTTGTATGTGTTGTAGCCGAGAGCACAGTAAGGCCTAGTATAGCATCTGACATAGAGCACTGAGTGATGGCATAGTGTTTTGCAAAGGTGTGCTTTGATGCCTATGTATGACAGCCTGCATATACGGTTGCCAACCTTCCAGGATTGGCCTGGAGTCTCCCCGAATCAGCATCGATCTCCCGGTGACTCTTAAAAGTCATCCATGATCTTGTCTTTAGTGAACACAGTGTAAGAGGACTTGGCCATAAGTGCCTCGATTTAGCTGACTTATCTAACTGAGGTGATCGCTACTAAAAACTCAACTTTCATAGACATATGAAGAAGTTGCCAATCATTCAAAAGGTGCTCTGGTGAGGCATTGGAGTACAAGATTCAAGTCCCATGGGGGTATAAGTTGTCTGACTTCTGGGTACATGTTCTATATACCAAAAAGGAAGCATCTAGTGGTTGGGTGAGTAAAAACTGACATTCCCTCCACCTTGTGGTGAAAGGCTGTAATAGCCCCTAGGTGTACCTGGGGAAACACCCACCAGACAGTATGCAAACAGCCTGGATGGGCCATTAAGAAGGACAATAGGACTTTGAAGATACTAATCTCCTTCCTGAGAAGTTTCCTCGGCTGCTTTGACACTGCTGGGTCATGTGATCATGTCACCTGGTATAGGATACCATCTTGAAATGCTGGTATTTTTCCATAGGAAGGGGTGGGGGTTCAAACTGGGAAACAAAGGATTCCTGCCATATGCAAAACCTAGTTAAGGCTTGGGAGTGAGTTAATCTTGGCTAGTCTCCACTGCCTCCCCGCCCAAGAAGGAAAACTGCTGAAAACACTTGAAGAAACAAAGGAACTAAGCCGGGGGAGGCTGGGGCTAAGCTTAGGCAAGAAAGGTCAGCCTGCGAAGGGGATACCTGGAGATGTAAGCTGCAAGCAGTGTAGTTTACCTTCCAGAAACTCTGCAACCTGCATAAAACAACATTTAGGGTGAGAAATTACTATTTGTAGCCAATTTCTTTAATGTATTAAGCCTAGTTTGCATGTTTTGTTTTATTTGCTCAGTAAGCTTCTTTGTTCTGTTTGTTACCCCTTATAATCACTTAAAATTTACCTTTTGTAGTTAATAAACCCAGTCTGTGCAATTCATAATGGTGGAAGGGGAGAAGGTTTGCATATCTTCCTCCACATTGAGGGAGGAGGCGAATTTCATAAGCTTATGCTGTATAGATCTCTATACAATGCAAGATAATATAATTTTGCATTTACACTACAGAGGGTGTGTTCACAGGAGTGCTGAGCAATCCCCGAGCTGAGTCCTCCCACACAGAGCTGATTGCAGACTCTGTGATTCTTCAGCTGGGTGTGTCCCTACCTGTATGTGTGCTGGAAGGGGGCTTGAGAGCCTGTCACAACAGCACAGAGTGAGGGGAACCCAGGCTGGTGGGACAGGCAGGCTCATTGGGACCGCAGCACATCAGGTGGCACCCTGGAAGGGTGAGGAGGGGCAACCCATCCTACCAGTATGTAGTCTAGTATGATCGGTAGAGACACTTGCATGCCAATAATTATTTTTGTTGGCACCACAGTGAGAATCTCTTCCATTTTTGGAGGTAGGTATGGTGATTGGTGGATCTCTGTTATTTAATAACACCCGTTTCACTCTTTCTGAACAGGCTAATTCGTCATGTTGGAACCATGTAGGAGCCATGCATTGAGGTGAAGTTTCTCCGGATTTGGGTGGAGAATCCGGCCTTAGTTCTGTGAGAGGAGATCCACCCGTAAGGGGAGAACTCATGGAACACACACTGCTAAGCACATCGGGTAAGGGAACTAAGTCTGTCTGGGCCATATTGGAACGATCAGTACGATATGGGCCCTGTCGGTCTGTATCTTGTGAATGACTTGTGGGATTAGAGGTATTGGTGGGAATGCGTACATGAGTGCTGTGTCCTACGTGATGAGGAATGCATCCCCTAGGGATTGGGGTGCTAGTCCCCCCAGAACAGAACAGAAAAAGTGCTCACTTGTAGTTTGTTGCTGACACAAACAAGTCTACTGATGGAAAGCCCCATTCCTGGAATATCGCTTGGAGGACACTGTCATGTATTTTCCATTCATGTTTCTGGGAGAAATATGTACTTAGCATGTCTGCTGTCATATTCTGGCACCCTGAGAGGTAAGATGCCGAGATGATTATGGTGTAGTGAATACACTAGTTCCACAATTTCATGGCCTTGGTGCAGAGTGAATGGGAGTGAGCTCCTCCTTGGTGATTGATATAGAACATGCATGCTATGTTGTCGGACAGTATGCAGATTGATTAATTTCATATGATCAGGAGGAAGTGCCTGCGCGCATTGTATATCGCTCAGAGCTCCAGGAGATTGATGTGGAGCAGGGTTTCTGTCACTGACCACCTGCCTTGTAGGGTGTGTTGATCCAAGTGAGCTCCCCAGCCTATCAACGATGCATTGGTTGTGATTATTAGTGATGGTGGATCCTGTTGGAAGGGGATCCCTGTGCAGATGCTTTCTGGTTTCATCCACCATTGTAGGGATGCAATAACTTTTGGGGGTACTGTCACCCTTTTGCTTATACTGTCTGCTGGGAGCATATACTGTGCTCAGCCAGCCCTGTAGACAATGCATATGCAGTCTCGCGTGTCTCATGGCGAACGTCATAGCTGCCATATGACCTAATAATTGTAGTTAGGTTCTGGAAGACGTTGGAGGACTGCCAGTGATGTCAAGATGAGATTGATTATTGTTCTGGCCTGTGATCGGGCAACAGGGCTCTGGGTTGTATGGAACTGAGGTAGGCACCGTTGAATTCCAGTTGTTGAACTGGGGTCAGTATAGATTTCTGTACGTTTATTCGTAATCCCAGTGACTGGAACAGCTCGATGATGGTCTGCACCATGTTGGTCATTTCTTACTGAATTGTACTTTTCAGTAGACAGTTGTCTAGGTACAGGAAGATCATCACTCCTTTTCTTCATAAGTGGGCTGCCACTACCACGAGGGTTTTGGAAAAAACTCGAGGGGCAGTGGAAAGGCCAAAAGGTAGTACTCTGTGTGGATAGTGATTGAGGCCCACTGTGAATCTTGGAGGTCGAGGGCTGAAAACTAGTCCTCCTTGTCTGGCGCTGAAATGATAGTGGGACGTGTGACCATTTTGAACCTGTGATTCCCCACAAACCTGTTGAGTTTACGAAGGTCTAAGATGGGTCTCCATCCACCATATTTCTTTTTGGTGAGAAAATAATGAGAGTAAAAGCCCTTCCCCTTGTATTGAGTTGGAACTTGTTCCACGGCACCCAACTGTAGAAGATGGTTCACTTCCTGTTGTAAAAGGTGCTTGTGAGAGGGGTCCCTGAAGAGGGACAGTGAAGGGGGTAGGGAGAGGAAAGGGATGGCGAAACCCAATCTTATAATCTCCAGTACCCATTGGTCCATTGTTATTGCTGACCAGGCATGGTTGAATGGTCACAGGCAGTGACCAAAAGGTGGGTATGAGTATCTAACAGTGCTCTATTGTGGGGGAAGTCGTTCATGCCCTCGACCAAGACTTAAAAACTGTGGCTTATTAGTAGATGGTTGCGAAGAGGAGGACTGATTTTGGGGAACCCTACATCTTTGAGAGTGTTGTTTATTTCTGTTCTGGTCAAAGTGCTGTTGTTGTGGGTGATGGAAAGAGGTGTCTCTGCCCTTTTGGTATGGTTGATACCAACATCATTTGTTGGGTGGCATGTAGATGCCTAACATAGGTAGAATGGACTGAGAGTCCTTCATTGAATGAATGTTTTCAGTTTTTGTGGAGAAAAGTTTCTCCCAATCGAAAGGTAGATCCTTCACCTTGAGTTGGAGCTCCTTTGGGATCCTGGATGACTGGAGCCATGAGGCCCTGCCCATTATGGCAACTGGGGCTATCGTTCTTGCAGCAGTGTCCGCTATGTCCATTGAGGCCTATAGGGCTATATAGGCAATTAGTTGCCCCTCTGTCATGATAGCGTTGAGTTGGGGGTGTTTTTCCTCCGGTAAGGCCTCAAGAAATTCTTGAAGCTTACTATAGTTATCGAAATTGTACTTGGGTAGAAAGGCGGAGTAATTGTCTACCCTAAATTGGAGTGTAGCTGATGAGTATACCTTTCTACCGAGAAGATCTAAACATTTGTGTTCTTTGTCTTGTGGAGTGGACGGTAATTGAAGTTGTTTGCTGAGATGATTGGTGGCTTCCACAACTAGGAAACTGGGTTGTGGATGAGAGAAGAGAAAGTCTATCCCCTTAGCCTGGATGAAGTACTTTCTGTCCACTCATTTGCTGGTAGGTGGTATCGAGGCGGGGGTCTGCCAGATATGCTCTGCTGGTTCCATTATGGCATTGATTGGTAGAGCGATTTTGGAGGTAGTGGATGTCTAAGATTTGCAGTGGCTTGTGCTAATTTTCTTGCACTTCTTCTAGGGGGATGTCTTGACTGGCAGCTTCTCTTTTAAAAAGAGTTCCTGAAATTGTTTCGGGTCATCCATTGTGTTTGGAGGCTTTTCCCACATCACTTCAGACCAGTGGGTCCTAAGCACAATGGTATTTGGATATGCCCTTCAATTTATTTCTATCCCCCCTTCCTACCATCCTTTCACACCCCTCCTCAGGGACCACTCTCAGGAGAAGGTTCTCCTTCAGGAGGTGCAATCTCTCCTCCTGTTGGGAGCCATAGAGAGTGTTCCTCAATTATACAGAGGGAAGGGGGTTTACTTCTATTACTCTCTAATCCCCAAAACAAAGGGAGGGCTCAGACCTATCTGGAAGGGATCAAGGCACACTCCATGAAATTGTTAGCCACCAAACCAATCAATTTCAAACTCATCAAAATATTTCCCCCATAAATAGGTTTGCGCTTGAACAGCTTTTCCTCCAATTTAGTATACTATCCGGAAAAAAGGTGAATGTAAAGGAAATGTTACTCATCCTGCGCAGTAACTGTATTTCTTTGACATGTCTCTCTCTATGGTTACTCCACTTCACATGTGCATGTGTCTCTTGAGCCCTAAATCAAAGATTTCCAGCAGCAATCATTCGGCCCTCCCTGTGCCAGACACCAAGGCTATATAAGGGCAGTTCTCTGCCCGCCCCGATCCCAATTTCTTCTCTACTCAGTCATCCCCTAAGGAACAACTGAAGCAGAGGGGAAGGAAGGCAGCCAGTGGAGCACCCATAGGGACACATCTTGAAGAACTACGATTACTGCACAGGGTGCACTACCTGCACAGTACTGCTGCCATAGCAGAGGTTGCTGTAGCTGGAGCCGATGGTACCAATAGTGATGGGTATTCTGCAGGCGTTGTAGATGTCAGGTGCCAATGATTGCTCAGTACCAAGGGAACCATTTGCACAAATTCTCCATGCACACATACTGCCGGCTGAGCTGCTTGCATCAATACTGAAGGCTAGATTAAGGCATGTGACAGCACCAATGGCAGAAGGGGATGCCAATGGCAGGGCCAAACTCCATGGTAACCTATGCTTACCCTCCTTACTGAAGGAGCCAATAGGTGCCCTATTGGAGGTGAGCTTCCTCTCCTTAGAGCTCTGGGGCTTTGCAGGCCGCCAGTATGAAAGGAAGAGTCCTTGGCCTCAATGGTACCCTCAGAGGTACCCTCAGAGACCAAGGACCTTGACAGGGACTTGGCCTTTTTTGGAGCTGGCTCCTTACAGTGAGATTCTGTGCTCCTCTTTCTGGGAGCCTTCCCAGCAGGCTCCAGGCTTCTCTTTCTTAGGGGAAGCATTCCCTGAGGTTGACAGGGCACTGGATCTGCCTGGGGACAGGTCTTCTGTCATGGGTCAGAGGGCAGTTGCAGGAAGTATTCCACAGCCAACAGTCTGAGCTTTTTCTGCCTGTTCTTCCTAGCCTTGGGCTTAAGGACTAAACACAAGGAACATTCCTGGGAGATGTGGGACTCCGGGATGCAATGGACACACTTGGAGTGCCTGTCACTTACTGGTATAGCCTGCTGGCAAGAGAGGCAGCATTGGAAGCCTGGCAAACCCTGCCAGGAGAAGACAAGTCTCCTGAAGAGAAAAAAAAAAAATGATCCACATACCCCTATGTAGCCTCAGTGTATCCCATGAGGAGGCAGAGGGCAAATGCGCAGGTCGGACACTGCTAGCTAGAAATCTCCGACTGAGGGCTCAAGAGGCACATGTGCACCTAAAGTGGAGCACCTATACGGATCGTTAATGAAACAGGCTTTTGGGATCTTTCACATAGATTTTCTTTTCTTTTTTGTATGAAGGCAAAAAAAAAAAAAAAATCATGGCTTTCATGTACTTCAGAAATCCATAAAAGATACAGCACAATGTACAGCTCCAAGAAGTAGATCAATATTTTTTATTTTAAACTATCTTGTCATCTGATTTTTTTTGACCTAAAAATGAATGTCTAGACCAGTGGTCCTCAGACTTTTTGTATTGACAACCCCTTTCAGGCAGCAAGCCTCTGAGTGACTCCCTCCCCTCTTATAAATTAAAAACACTTTAAAAATATTTTACACTATTTTGAAAGCTAAATTTATAACCCTATTGTTGACAATGAATTTATCTTCTCACTACTTTTAAATTAAGACAAACATATTTTTATTAAATAATTGTTATAAGCAGAAAAGGTTTTTCTTCCAATAGTTACTGTTTAATACTGCAGGGGGAAGGGAGGACGAAGAAACTTTGTCAACATTAATTTTCACAGCAGACTTAGCTCCCCGTTGCCACCCTTATATCTGCACTGCTGCTGAGCTTGGTGCTCAGAGAGCGGCGGCAGCTGGCTGGGTACCCAGTTCTGAAGGCAGCATTGCCACCAGCAGCAGTGCAGAATTGCAGAAGTTGTGTGTAAGATTTGACCTTTGTGCAGGGAGGAGTGGCTATGGCAAATTTTGGGGGTGGCTATAGCCCCCCTCCCAAGTTCTGCTAGCACTGCCCCTGCCTGTGTGTCTGACTGTTAAATTATCATTTTTGTGTGTGCTGATCTCAGTGTTCTGATTGGTCTGAGATTTAATGCTCCTTCAGCTGCTCAACAATCAAGCCTTCTAATGTTGTCTCAGTTCCACCTTTTTAATCTAAAGACAACAAACCTGTGCACATACTACAATCCCCAGAGTCCAATTTCCTTAAAAAGGTGATAAAACAAATATATGTTTTGTTTAGGAACAACAATCACTGCATTATACATTTACACTACTTTTTGAAGTAAATACCCTACATTGTGACAGAAAGGTATGTGTAATTTTCCAAAAATGCTAGGATTATATATTTTAATAGTACTTGCTCTGAGTTTTGTGCATGTACTCACAACCCGCACGTAATAACCTCAGAACCCCCCATGAGGGGTCGCCACTCCCCAGTTTGAGAACCCCTGGTCTAGACTTTTCACCTATAAAAACGGCAGCCATTTTTTAAAAACTACAGTCCTTTAGTACTTTTGCAACCTTTCTCTAATACTTTGTTAAATCTTATCCTCTGCAAACCTTTTTGTTGGATTTTCCTTTAGGTGGTGTTTATCTGTAGACAAGAATAAATATTTCAGGCTGGAGTCTGTCACTTCTTCTGCATTGCACCTTAACTTTACAAACAGTCATACTGAAAGCAATGGGACTAATGTAAGTCTGGTAGAATCTCTTATACTGTATCCATATTCATTGCATCACATGACTTGTCACAACGCATTCAGCGTTTGTCTACATGAATACATATTTTAAAATTCATCATTTTGTTCACTTTTCTACATTCTACAAAGATGATCAAAGGGATGGAATGCAAGCCATATGAGCAGAGTCTGAAGGAACTGGGTATGTTTAGTTTGGAAAAGAGGAGATTGAGGGACGGGGCACGATAATGGTCTTCAAATACTTGTAAGGCTGCCACAAAAAAAGATGGAGAAAAGTTGTTCTCTTTTATCACAGAGGGCAGGACAAGAAGCATTGGGTTCAAATTACAGCATAGCAGATTTAGATTAAATTAGGACTGTCAAGCAATTAAAAAAATTAATTGAATGATTAAAAAAATTAACCACGATTAATCGCCCTGTTAAACAATTGTTTAAAAATTGTGTTGTAATTGAAATCAATCTATTTGAAAATGCAGAAAACATCCAAAAATATTTAATAAATTTCTATTGGTATTCTATTGTTTAACAGGGCGATTAATCACAATTAATTTTTTTGAATTAATAACGTGAGTTAATGGCGATTAATTGACAGCCCTAGATTAAATCTCAGGAAAAGCTTAACTGTAAGAACAGTAGGACAATGAAAAGACTGCCTAGAGAGGTTGTGGAAGCACCTTCCCAGGAGATTTTCAAAAGGAGGCTGGATAGCCATGTGTCTTGGAGGTTTAGACACAACAAATCCTGCATCTTGGCAGAGAGTTAGACTAGATGACTGGAGAAGGGCAAACATAGAATCATTGTGTTAGAAGGGACCACAAGGGTCAACTAGTACTTCTCCGTTTCCCAATCAAAACAGCTTAGTTTTCTACCAAAGATAAATGTTTACTACTTTCTTAGCCTTTGTTTTACACCACCGTGTCTACTCAATGGTTGAGACAAAGTCTACGTATCATACATGGCCTTTTGGGCCTACGAACCTCAGAGGCTACATTACTTGTAATCAGCATAGTGCCCAAAGATACTATACCTAATAAGCGCAGACAGTTTTGAATAGCTGAAAAACTTCCATAGGCAGGGCAGGCTCCAGGCACCAGCCTACCAAGCATGTGCTTGGGGCAGCACCTGGAGGGGGGCGGCGCTCCAGCCGGCCAGGGAGAGCAGGGCCGCAGCCGGGCTCTCCGCCCTCCTCCCGGCGCTCCGGCCGGCTGGGGAGAGCGGAGCCGCCCTCCCCCGGCACTCCGTGCTCCCCTGCCGCGATCCCTGCCGGGGGGCCGGGAGGCTTTTTTGCCTGGGGTGGCAAGAAAGCCAGAGACGGCCCTGTCCATAGGTGATGTTTTCTATCCAGTCAGGTGTCATGACTGGCATTACAATGCACCTCCTCCCACTTCACTAAAATTACACAAGCACATTTACAATTTTGTAAAAACGAACTTTAAAGGTTACAAAGATTTTTTCATTTCGATGAAGGACTAGAAATGATAACCATGAGGGCAGGAATATTGGTAGAAACAGGTAAAAGGAAAAAGAACTGGAAACCAAAGCAGTAAAAAGTACATTCGTAGTGGACACTGAGCTAACAATCTCAAGTCTTTTTCACATCCAGGTACTTATTTCTAGGTCCAAGTCCAGATTTTTGCACTCAATGAAAGTTTTTCACTCAAAGTTGGGCAGACTGTTGGCTCTTTAAACACGTATTCTCCAGTGCTTCAAAGTCCTTTAGATACATCAGCAGTCCCTGAATGCTTGGAGAGGTTTCCAGTTAATGGGGATTTGATACTTTGCCATCAGCAATGTTAAATGAAGAGATCTCTTTGTGACATCCTTCACAGTCCATAACAAGCACAATTAACGTCAAGATGAAATTTCTATATGTAATAAATTGTGTGTCTTACAGCTTATGAATACCTCTCCAATTGGAGACATGTCCAGAATGCATGTAAGAGCACCAACGGGAGTGAATGGCGTATGGACAATATGGAAAGCTTCTTTTATATGATGATAAGCTATGCATGGTAATGTATACTTTGTGTAGCAAAGATTACACACTGTACAATTACTTATTTTGCTGCATTAAGAGTGTATTTTGTATTGTTCCTGATCATTCCCCAGAAGTGTTCGTTTCAACATTCTTTTACCATCTGTTTAAATGGCTTATACATTTTATTTTACCTATAACATTACACCAGTAAAGATTAGAAAATGTCTTTTCCAGGTCTCAACTGCAACTCTCACTGATCACATTTCTCACCTCATTATGAAAGATATCACATTAATAAAGATATTCAATATTTGCAAATAGAGTCAGATTGTTTTGAAATTGTTTAAATCAATTAAAAGACTCCCCATCAAATAAATCATTAATCAGAATAGCTCTGATTTTGAAATATTAAACAAAACATGACATAACTGGGAAAAATCTTTGTTTATACCCAGTTCTTTGATTTTTCATGTTAAATATACATTCAGAATTTGACCTTTTCTACTGCTTGCACATACAAGGTATATAGTTTTTATATACAAATACATACATACAAACAGGTTTCAGAAAGTAGTTACCAGTTGCAAACACCTGCACATACTTCTAAAACACTAATCCTCGCAGAAACTAAACAGTTTGCACACACCCAAATCCCATTTGTCTAAAGTGCAGTTATTAATGTTTGAAAAGCACAGATGTAGGTATTTGTACTCCCCAATATACATAATTCCAAAATAAGGCTGCATTGAAAAAAATCAGACCCCAAAATTCTCATTTGAATGTAACTGTGCATATCTACTCTATTTAACAGGTTGGAGTGCCATTAGTGTTACTGAAAAAATGAATGGCAAACTATAGTTGGGCCACAGTATAACAATAAAAATAAAAATGCTAGTCTATGTGTAAATGTTTATACCTACATTTATCAGAGCAATTCGATCTCCCACAGAAGTAAGATAAGAGACCTGAGTCGAGAGCTAAGGAGGAGTTGGACTAATGCCATTGTAATTACATTAATATGGCTAGTAAGTGAGGCAATCTGCACTGGTTCTCTACATCTTAGAATTTGGGATAATAAAGATTCAGTTTTACTCAAAAAGCTATTCAAAATCTACTTCTATGATGGAACCAGAAAACAACCATTTGTATATAAATGTTAATATATACTAACGCACAATCGACTGCAGCCTTTATTTCCAACCAATACAAACATTAGATCTGCATAATGTGAAGAGCAAGACACAAACTGACAAAAGCCAGAAAAATTCAAAGTTATAGGTGTAATAATGTCCATTATTCAAACCAGCCACAGAAGTAGAAGTCAAAAAAGAGTTTCAGCCTCAACTACTAATCTCGTTGCATTTGTCGTTTCACAAACCTAGATCCAGACTCTGGCTGGCACAGTGCATACATGCAAGCCAGAAAATAAAAAACCAGCCAGCGGCACTATGCAGTGGAACAAGGCTGACCACTCCAGTTCTTCCTCTGGGAAAAAGTGAGGAACTGCTCTGCAGATCCTCTGTGACTTATAGTGCACAGAGATGCAACAAGACACAGCCAAAGGGTGAGAGGATGCAATGTGCATGTTTAGAGGCATTTGACTCCCTGAGTATACAATGATCGCAAATTGAGCTTGACCCCCTTGCAAATTATTCCTATTGCTTCCAGATAGAGGCTATCCATGGGAAAGTGCATGTAAGGATTATCATAACAAGGATCTGTGAGCACAGTACCACTGCTTTTGGCAGAAGTCATTATGCTGCAGTGCAAACATCAGCCAGAATTTGGCCCAGGTATTGAATATTCTTTGGTATTTGTGTATTATAACCTTCAGAAAAAAATTAGGAAAGGTTTTAACAAAAGAAAAGGTGCACATTTGAAATGATAAACTGAAGGGATAAAAAGTCATTTTAAACATTTTTTTTTAAAGTTTTATTTATGAATTTAATGTTTTAATTATTTTTAACTTGCAGAGTAATACATATTTCAGTTATACACATCCAGGCAGAGGGAACATTACAAAAAGAGTATTTGAAATGGATTATTTGCACCTATAACAACCGACATTTTGTAAATAGCATCCACATTTGCTTGCAGGATGGGGCATTCATAAAGAGCTGTACAAAATGAGAGCTCCATGGTAGGTGCAGATTCTCAGCCAAAACAAAAACCTCGCACAAAATCAGGTGACCACACGCCATACATTTTGAATAATCACATTCTACTATGTCTGAGTCTGTGGTAGCATATGACAGATATAAGCCTCGAAATAAAATGAATGTAAAATGGGAATGCGAAAGTAACAAATATGGCTCTGCAACTGGCAACCATTTAATTATGGATTTATTTTTTTTTTAGCAGAAAAGTAGGTTGATTTATATCAGCATGTATGGCTCATCAAGGCAATTGATGTGTTTTAAATAATAAACAATACTCTTAACTCTTTAGAAGGACATGGAAACATTATTCTATGCAAGTTTTTTGAGCAGAATACATTTCAGGGTCCATTCCCATTGTTAACAAGTGAGCAGAGTATTCAGAAAAAGGAGGAACACTTTTTCCACTTTAATCAGTTTTGCTGCTGAGTAAATGTGATCTTGTTTGAAGCTCAGAACATTCTAGCAGCATCCTTTCCCTTACTATTTGTTATAACTAAGGCTATGAAGGTGACAATTGTACTTGGCTTTGCTTAATCTGTCCAGAAGATAATGGAAATTAGCTTTTAGCTATCTAAGTCTTAGTAAGTGTAATTTTATATGAAATAGTTGAATTATTATTAGTTTATCCTGGAGCTTCCCTCCATTGAAGAAATCCAGTTTCACAGTTGATCTGACTGATACATTTCCTCCCATATGAGCTGACTCTTTCTGCATGATGTATTCCAGCTGGTTATGTTTTGGGAGATCTGAACTCAGATGTGTACAAATCTCAATTTCACTTAGGCTGAGAAGAAACGAATCCAACTATTCTTTGCTGCATGCACTTGGAGTTAGTATAAAGCAAAGCAGTCTAAAAAAGATTATAATAATACCATATTGTTTTTGACATTGCTTATTTACTCAGTGAAAATTCAGAAGTAGGACACACATGAAACTACATATTCTAGATAACAGAATATTAAAGATTTTTTTCTGTTTTATAGATAGTAAAAGTAAAGAGATATTATGGAGGTTGGGCCCAATTGTGTTCTCTTTTCCATTGGAAAGAGTAACTCCTGAAATTAATAGATGTACAGTGGTGTAAAACTGATGTAAGCAAGATGAGAATCAGACCCCTTAAATCTTCATCAGAAGAGCAGACTTGCACTCTGTGATCACACCTCTGCTTTTTAAGAATTTACCATTTTATTCACTCTCATTTCACTGACATGGGTCTGCAAATCAAAACTTTCATGAGCTCCTGGGTACAATCAAGATGGTCATGCCTAGAAGCGTCTCTGTTATGTCCTCCCGAGCGGAGACATTTCCTTCTAATATTTGCTATAATCTGAAATAATGTAGAAAAAGATATGCAACAACATGGAGGACGACATAACACAAATTCACTGTTCAGTTTATAGAAGTCACATGTTTTTTACGTTACTTTTAAACTTCATGAAAGATATCAGCTGAAAGAGATACTTTGCTTAGGAATCTTAAGCAAAAATCTAAAACAGGGAGGAGTTCAAGACCAACCAGTTTTTCATCTTCACCATGTTGGCAATGTCTCTTTAAAGATGTTAAAAAATTCTGTAGATCGAACTTTTGACAAATATATATATATTTGTTAAACAGAACCTTACATTGTTATGGTCAGCAAGGCCACTAGGTAAAACCAGCACCTCTTTCTTAAACCTTACTCCTGTAAGCTGAGCATATCCAGTATAGTTATAGGAATATGAGGGGATAATGGTTAATTAAACCCTAATTGCAGAATCTATATTCATGGTGACGAAGTATAAGGCAGAAGCAGCACAGCTTGAGTTTAGTATCTCAGGTTAAGTTTGACTGTCAAGTAATATGCCCATGATTTAGTGGTAAAGGATCAGATTTCATGTGGAAGTAACTGATGTACAAACTTGGAATCTCACAACTGTACTTCAACCTGTGCCATTTTAAATTTCATCCACAGACAAATGTTTTCTTCTCTCTTCCTCTGTCCCCAAGAGAAAGCTACCAAAACTATTTTAGTTTTTAAGTTTTTAAAATGTTTGAAGATTTAATGGGAAGCACAAATGTGTCTCAATCAGATTACTACAACTGCATGTATATAATACGGTTATTTGACCTGAATAAAAAATATGCCTGAGAAAAGCAGATGCCCCAACACACCATCATTTAGCCAATGAGCCATGATTTGCTAATACTAAGTAAAGACATTTAAACATATACTGAGACTAAAATTTTCAAAAATAATTTAAATGGCTCTGTAAAATATCTATTTGTATAAAGTGTGATCTTTGCCTTGCGTTTATATAAACTTGTAATAAAACAAGGCTTTGTTTTATTACATCTGAATAATACCCACAGAGAGAGTGTGGCAATTATATAAAATAGAAATAAGTGAATACTCAAGATCTTCTTGAATGGCAGAAGTGTGGTAGAAAAACTGTATGAAAAAAGCAATGTATGGATGGATCATTTCACACATGACTCTGGTAACTGATTAAAATGCTGCTAGCACAGACAGTTTTCTTGCACTTTTCCACAGAATTGGAAGTTCCCACAAAAATTCAGTGACAATGGAGTTGAAAAGCTTTATCCAACTGGGCACAGAGACAAGTTCCGGTGAACATATTTTGGTTGTCCTTTTAAAAATTAAACAGGCTACATATGATATTTTACTTCAACTTCAGTAGTATGTGATTGAACTTTTTAGCTAATATCTCATCATTTCTCAGACCAATTGTGAATACATCCAAGTCAACATGACATATTGGATAATTAATTTTCAGTGTTTACCTTTATTAAAAACAAGGATTTTGTTGTGAGAACAAATAATCTCTCATTTGTAGCTTGAAAGCCCAAGATAGGATCACTGGCTTCCAGAGTTGCTACCAGCTGCTTAGCAACCTGCCCTACTTGTCTTCCCTCCTTCCTGTTGTAGAGAACAGTGGACAGAGGAGTGGGCTGTCGATAGATGAACACTCGACGCAGGCACTCACAAATAGCAGCATAGGAATAATTTGGAGGACAAGCGGTGAATTTCTTGTCTTCCTTTGATGCTTGGACATAACCTGCAAAGCATACAGATATACAGAGGCAAGAAAGAAAGTTAATATATATTTCAACTGTGCTTTATACTGCCATTTCAGAATCCTGTGCTTATATTATAAAACTAATACACAAAAGGTCACAAAAAGATAAAAATACACATAAGGGACAATTTAGTACTAATGGCTCCCTTTGTCCTCTTAACACTTATCTCTGACACCTCTATGTATGCCCCTCTCTATGCCTGAAGACCCCTTCTTGACAGAGACAGTCTTCCACTGTGTCCTCCTCAGAACACACTTCTTCAGTGAGAACTATGAGGCCTGGTACCCCTTCCCAAAGAAGCGAGAACAAAACAGCTATTAGCAAAACTCTAAACACCACACACTGTATTCTTCAAAAATGTACAGCACTTACTCTTGGAATACCAAATACTCACTGAAATATTATCTATAGGCTACATTTGAAGAATTTTTATTCTTCAAAACCATGAGTTAAATTAAGTCGGTTCTTTAAGAAATGTAGCACCCTGTGACACATCGTTTTTGTCCCAACACATCCTAACAGTAAAACACAGATCCATCAAATTCCTCATAGAGTTACAACTCACTGAATTATCATGAACAGGCTACATCAGGAGCTGAAGAATAAATATTTTCCATCACTGAACAACATTAGACAACTGTCCTCTTTCAAACTGATTGCCATCCAATATTGTTTCGAATGGGGGTGAGGCTATAGGGCCGGTCTTAGCAAAATGGGCTACCATCTTCCAAGGGTAGTTTGGCTTCACTCTTATTGAAAACTATGTGGCCATTTTGAAAAAGACATCTCTGTTAGTAGCAGAGACATTTCTTCCTGTTCCCCATAGGTGTCAATGGGGAATTTAGGCCAAATTTAGGTTGTTTGGGTACCTTATCTGTCCATACCTTAACATGTTTAGATTTATTTTATGTTTAACCCTAACTCTAAACTTCCTGGGTTTGTAAATGCTTGTTTTTGGAATAAATACAACATTCCTGCAATGTCTGTATTAAATTACTGATATTTGCTCAACCTTAACTCCAGTTGAACACAGTTTTATCTGGAAATAACTTGTTACTACTAAGCTAGACAGCCAATGGCACAGATAAGGACCCAAGAATGCTCTAAGAGGTAGTCTAGCCCAGCCCAGGAAAAGATTTTATATAGATAGTGTTAGCTAATACATTTAATTCACATTTTTAAAATCCTAGTGTAGACAAGTCATGTCGGGTTTATAAACAATTCTGGGGGTGAGGGAGTCTAAAGCCAATCACTACCATATGATATGTTGAAATACGCCTTGGCCTGTTTACATTGCGGCTTAAAAGTAAATGAACGTGTTTTAATTAACAATTTTTAAATGCCTTATTTTCCTAGTCTAGACATAGCCATGGCAGCAACACAGAGCTGGTAGCAGAATACAGACTGCTGAGCAGCCGGGAGAGAAGGAAGAGAGGCCTTCAAGTCAGCCAGGGATTTAGAAGGGGCAAGATCAAACACTCCCATCCTTCCAACCAGCTGCAGTAATGAGAGGAGAATAAAACCCCTGTAGAGTTACTTGTAAGTGGGGGAGAGGTGACCCTCAAAAACCAACTTTTCCTTCACAGATTCATAGAGCTCAAAGCCAGAAGGAACCATTAGATCATCTAGTTTGACCTACTGCATATCACAAGCCATTACATTTCACCCAATTACCCCTGTATTGAGACCAATACATTGTGTTTGGCTTAAATTTCCAGAAAGGCATCCAGAGATGGAGAATCCACCGCTCCCTTGGTAGTTTGCTCCAATGTTTGATCACCCTCACTTAAAAATGTGTGCTTTATTAGGGATGCAGGACATGGAAAATCTTTACCTCATCTCTCACACACATACAATGGTGACTACTGCAAGGAAAGGGAGTGAAGACGTTGTTCTTTTGGCTCTACTTCGCGCAAAGAGCAGGATTTGGCCCCAAAATGATCACAATTCTCCAATCACTCTCTATGTACTGTGGGACTGATTTTAGACCAGCAATGAAAATAGGGAAAAAAAGAGAACAGGACTACAGGCATTGTGTTAGTAAATAAAATGAGCACTGTGGATTCTTTAAAACTACCTTTTATACCCCACAAGATGCTCACTTACTACCACTGACTGGCTCTAGTGTGATATTTCTAATGTTTGGTTGTAGATAAACAAGGTGGTGACGCATGCCTTTTCTGGCAAATAAAAGATAAACTAGATTAGCACAGAAGTGTAAACTTCAACATGGTACTGTAAATGATAGTACAGTAAGGAGGAAAATGTGGAGGCAAAATGATGTTTTTACCTCCACAAGCACAGAAAACTTGAAGAGGAATTTTAATTTTCCTCCATTTATTTCCAAAATTATAGAAATATTGGTAAATAAAGTCTTAAAACAGTATTAATGATTAATTTTAAGATGCTTAAAATTAATTACTACTAGTTTGGAAAAAGATTTGCCTGTCTTTTTTTTTTTTTTAAAGCATTATAAAACCAGTTTGCATACAAAAATGATGACAAATATACAAAGACTGAGAAACGATAGCAGATTTTAAAGGTACTTGAAGCCTAATGTGACATTAGATCAAGGCAAGAGGCTGATAATAAGATCGTTCCAGTACAAAATAAAACAACAAATACAAAAGAAAAAGAAAATCAGGTATGGGAGTTCAAATCCCGAAGTAGACCACAAACACAGTCTGGTTTGATTAGGTAAGCCACTATCCAGAACAAGTGTGTTCTCAACTTTGCTGAAGTTATAATGGAAGTGAAGGATTTCTTAGCTTCTCTCACTGATTTAATGTGGGCTTGTACCAATGACCAGTGTTTATTGGACTGAGATCAAGGCCGGCTCCAGGCACCAGCTTAACAAGCAAGTGCTTGGGGCGGTCAAAGGAGAGGGGCGGCACCTGCGGCAATTCGGAGGTGGCAGGTCTCTCACTCCCTTTAGGAGCGAAGGACCTGCTGGTGAACTGCCGCCTCCGATCGTGCCTTTTTTTTTTTTTTTTTTTGCTTGGGGCGGCAGAAATGCTGGAGCCAGCCCTGACTGAGATCTAGTCTCTTCTGCCCTCCTCTTTCATCTGATGGAGCAGTATTCTGTGGCCTGTTGCATTCTACTAGCTTATCAATACCCTAGTCAGGCAGTTATTCATTTTTTCCTAGCTGCAAGTCCTGGAAATCTATGGGATTCAGAAACTTGCAAGCATGCAACAACAGTTATGTCTGCCTCTAACTGGAGGCGCTGGGACAACAGTTTAGGAGTTTTTACTGTGGCTCCGGCAGAAAATAAGATCCAGAGACCACGGGGAAGGACCTTATAGTTATCACAGTGTATGTGAAATCTTGTGCTTGACTGATTTTGATGGAAATAAGATATACAGATCTCAGAGCTACAACCCTTAAATTCAGAAATAGAAACCAGATTCAAAAGGCTGAAATAAAAGAAGAGATATTTTATTAATAACTGGTTAATAAACTAAAGAACAATACTGGCATAAGAGCAAACAGATATAAACTGGTCATGAACACATTCAAGCTGGAAACAGAAGAAGGTTGCTAACCACCAGAGGAGTGAGGTTCTGGAATAGTCTTCTAATAGGAGTTGTGGGGGCAAACAACGTAATTAGTTTTAAGAGAGAGAACTAGACAAATTTATTAGTGCAACTGTGTGATAGGATTGTTTGTGATGGTACGGGGGTAGCCTATGTTCAGGAGCCCTGGGGCTCGCTTCTGGTTTATGTCTTATGTTCCTAAGAGCGCATGTTTCAGCTGGCCATCTGCAGGGGTAAAGATGGGATGTTTCTCTCTCCCAGTGTATCCTGAGATTTTTTTTTTTTTTTTTTTAGTTTCTCTGTGATGCATCAGGATTAGCTAAGGATGGAGATGGGACCTAGGATGGGGAGGGCCAAAGCTCTAAGGTAGCACCAAGCAGATGCTTGGTTCGCTGGGATTCTTGCTCACATGATCACGGCCTAACTGATTGCCATATGTGGGTTCGGGAAGCAATTCTCCCCCAGGGCAGATTGGCAGTCACCTTAGGGAGGGGTTTTGACTTTCTCTGGAGCCTGGAGTGCAGGTCACTTGCCAGGATTATCAGAGTATATCTCACTTAACCCATGCTATGTGGGGTCTTGTGCACTTGTGCACCTTGTTCCTTCCTATTTTCTGGCACATAATATGTCTAGTCTCCTGTGGGCTGTAATACTTTGGCCTAATTTCAGCTGCTGGGTGGTGTTGATGGCCCATGAAACACAGGTCAGGCTAGATGACCTGGTGGTACCTTTTGGCCTTGCACTCTATGACCATGATGTCTACAGACCAGCAGCTAGATAAAAATAGCCAAGGTGTAAAAGATGAACATTATCAGTCTCCTTGCTGCCAAGGTTAATTATTTAAAAGAAAATTACACAATCATTACTAAGACGAGCTTTCATTTTAAATGTGAAAAGCTGAAAAATAATACAAAATGTGAATGTGAGGCTATTTGGCCTGTCACCTTGAACTTAAAGAGTCATCAGACTCTGAAGACCACTTATTAAAAATGTACCTTGCCATGAACATATTACACTTGTACTCTATGCCCTGCACTCGATGCCTGCTGGTTTCTGGTAGACTTTAAGATGCTGGTTGTGAGCTAAAAAGCTTGATATTGCCTGGGGCCTACTTACCCAAAAGACTACCTCTTTTCCTGGGCCATATAACCACAGCTGAGGTCGGCAATGGTACTCAAGCTGAAACCCCTCATTATAAAAGGGAGCTTTCTCTGACCGTTGAGCTCCCCTCCATGATCTGAAATAGCCCAAGTCTGTTGACATTTAAGGCACATCTCTTCTCCCTGATATTTTGTCAAGTATTCTTAAACCTCTTGTTCACATATTTATAAACATTTAGTTATGAAGAATGATGCATTGACCTCAACACTCTTGTGATTAGATAACCTTTTTAACTTCTAAGCTGATCTTCTGTCAAGGCACAAACATTACCTATACCTTCTGTTCTAGTATTTCTAAAATTAATCCAACATTCTCTGATCAACAGAATTAATGCACTAATCAATCAAAATTTAATTAGAGTAACTCATGAACAAAACAGAGATCTAATGGAAATGAGATGGCAAAACCTTGAGTAACATTTGTTAGAAAGAGACAGGCAACTAAGCAGTTCATTCCATACCTAAAGCATTGAAAGTTGCAATGTGCTCCCACATATTGTCCGGTTGGTCATAGCGTGGCTGCCAGAGAAGAGCATCAATATCATGCCGTAAACAGAAGCAAGGCATTTCTTTGGGATCCACCACTGCTGAGAAGAGATACTGGTTGCTTCCAAGATTTACCTAAAAAAGAAATTAAATAAATCTTGAAGATGAATTCAAAAATTGCAAAGCACTCACAATATAAAGAGCAGCAATTTTTCTGTCATATATACAGTTAAGAGACTTGGTATAATTTTAGGACCTGGGAATGTTTTCTTGCAATATTGTATTACTGAAACTTTTTTTTGCAATGTTGTAGTAGCCATGTTGGGCCCAGAATATGGGAGACACAAGGTCGGTGAAGTAATATAATTTAATAGACCAACTTCTGTTGGTGGAAGAGAAGCTTACAAGCTTTGCAGAGCTCTACAGCTTGATGGTCTCTAGAATATGAGTTCTCCAGCTGGGGGTTGAGGCACCCAGGATGGGGTCACAAAAAGGTTTCAAGCCATTTAATTGTATTGACTCAGTTTGATCATAATTATTAGGTTTTGAACCACAGCCCTAATTATCAGGACAAATTCTATTCACTTTCCACATGTGAGTGATTCCCACTGACTGCTGTAAGATGGCTTATATGAGAAAAGCTAGTAGGATTCACTCCAGTATCCTATCTAAACACAACAACACACAATTAAATGTGACATATCACTTTAATTTACTATGAAACAGTCTTCTTGGATAATTAACAATAATACGCTTATGTAGCACTGTAGCTACCAAATCCTCAAGAAGGAGGTTAGTATTATATGAAAAAGGGAAATTAATTAAGTGACATGGCCAAGGCCACTGAAGGATTAGCAGTCAGGAGTTCCTTGTTCCCAGTTTGATGCTCAGATCACACCTATATTTTCTAGAGGAATAAATGTACTTGAGATCTCCTTTACACCTGAAAATGTTCTCACATTCCAAGAGTATAGCAGTTGCTGCTAAATTAAGATACTCTGAATTATTGTAATTTGAAGTAGGTGATGGGGATATGAGATTGCTACACCTGGTTTCAGATCATGCTACAAGTTTATTAGTATTATTACTCCTCTAAGTAGGTTCTGTATGATATTGAATCTTGTAGATCAATATTTTGGTAAGGGCAGACCCCCCAGTACTTGGATTTTTATATTTATTGTTAATTATTTGTATTGTGGTAGTACTTAGAGACCACAGCCCCATTATGTTGGGCACCGTACAAAAATATAATAGAGATGGTCCATTCCCCCCCAAAACCTTACATTCTAAGGATAATATGAAAGACAGCACATAGATAGAGCAGATGGAGAACTGAGACACAGAGAGTTTAAATTATCTGCCCAAGGTTATGCAGGGAGTCTGCAGTAGAGCTGGAAACTGAACCCAAATCTTGTAAGTCAAGCCTCAGCTATAATAGTGTGAGATAATCCTTTCGCAAAGTCAAGCCTCAGCTACAAAGCATCTAGAGTTACTGATGCAGGAAGTGAAACCGGATAATATAGGGATAAATGAAACACGGTGGAATAGTAGTCATGACTGGAGTACATGCTGTTTAGGAAAGACAGAAATAAAGGCAAAGGTGGTGGAGTAGCATTGTCTATCAATGTGAGGTAGACTGTAAAGAAATAAGAAGGGATGGAATGGATAAGACCGAGTCTGTCAGAGCAAAAATCACATTGGGGAAGAAAGCTACTAGAGCCTCACTGAGACAGTACTTGGGGTGTGCTATAGACCACCGGGATCTGATCTGGATAGAAACCTCTAATGTTTTTAATGAAGTAAATACTAATGGGAATTGTGTGATCATGGGAGACTTTAACTTCCCAGATATAGACTGGAAGACAAGTGCTAGTAATAATCATAGGGCTCAGATTTTCCTAGATGCAATACCTGATGGATTCCTTCACCAAGTAGTTGCTGAACCAACAAGAAGGGATGCCATTTTAGATTTGGTTTTGGTGAGTAGTGAGGACATCATAGAAGAAATGGTTATAGGGGACAACTTTGGTTTGAGCGATCATGAGCTAATTCAATTTAAACTAAATGGAAGGATAAACAAAAATAGATCTGTGACTAGGGCTTTTGATTTTAAAAGGGCAAACTTTAAAAAATTAAGGAAATTAGTTAGGGAAGTGGATTGGACTGAAGAAATTGTGGATCTAAAGGTGGAGGAGGCCCGGAATTACTTCAAGTCAAAGTTGCAGAAACTATGAGAAGCGTGCATCCCAATAAAGGGAAAAAAATTCAAAGGCAGGAGTTGACCAAGCTGGATGAGCAAGCATCTCAGAGAGGTGATTAAGAAAAAGCAGAAAGCCTACAAGGAGTGGAAGATGCGAGTGATCAGCAAGGAAGGCTACCTTATTGAGATCAGAACATGTAGGGATAAAGTGAGAAGGGCCAAAAGCCGTGTAGAGTTGGACCTTGCAAAGGGAATTAAAACCAATAGTAAAAGGTTCTATAGCCATATAAATAAGAGGAAAACAAAGGAAGAAGAAGTGGGACCGCTAAACATTGAGGATGGAGTGGAGGTTGGATAATCTAGGCATGGCCCAATATCTAAACAAATACTTTGCCTCAGTCTTTAATGAGGCTAATGAGGAGCTTAGCGATAATGGTAGGATGACAATGGGAATGAGGACATGGAGGTAGATATTACCACATCCGAGGTAGAAGCCAAATTCGAACAGCTTAATGGGACTAAATCGGGGGGCCCAGATAATCTTCATCCAATAATATTAAAGGAACTGGCACATGAAATTGCAAGCTCATTAGCAAGAAGTTTTAATGAATCTGTAAACTCAGGGGTTGTATGGGAAAATTGCGAACATAGTTCTCATCTTTAAGAAAGGGAAAAAAAGTGATCCAGACAACTACAGGCCTGTTAGTTTGACATCTGTAGTATGCAAGGTCTTGGAAAAAAAATTTGAAGGAGAAAGTAGTTAAGGACATGGGGTCCATGGTAATTGGGACAAAATACAACATGGTTTTACAAAAGGTAGATCGTGCCAAAGCAATCTGATCTCCTTCTTTGAGAAAGTAACAGATTTTCTAGACAAAGGAAACAGTGGATCTAATTTACCTCGATTTCAGTAAGGCATTTGATACGGGTTCCACATGGGGAATTCTTAGCTAAACTGGAAAAGATGGGGATCAATATGAAAACTGAAAGGTGGAGAAGGAACTGGTTAAAGGGGAGACTACAATAGGTCGTACTGAAAAGGTGAACTGTCAGGCTGGAGGGACGTTACTAATGCTGTTCCTCAGAGATTGGTTTTGGGACTAATCTTATTTAATATTTTTATTACTTACCTTGGCACAAAAAGTGGGAATGTGCTAATAAAGTTTGTGGATGACACAAAGCTAGGAGGTATTGCCAATACAGAGAAGGACCGGGATATCATACAGGAAGATCTGGATGACCTTGTAAACTGGAGTAATAGGATGAAATTTAGTAATGAAAAGTGCAAGGTCATGCATTTAGGGATTAACAAGAATTACTGTTATAAACTGGGGACGCATCAGTTGGAAGTAACAGGAAGGAGGATGACCTCGGAGTATTGGTTGATCACAGGATGACTATGAGCCACCAATGTGATATGGCCATGAAAAAAGCTAATGCGGTTTTGGGATGCATCAGGTGAGATATTTCCAGTAGAGATAAGGAGGTGTTAGTACCATTATACAAGGCACTGGTGAGACCTCATCTGGAATAGTGTGTGCAGTTCTGGTCTCCCATGTTTAAGAAGGAATGGAAAACCTGTCTTATGAAAGGAGACTCAAAGGGCTTGGCTTGTTTAAAAAAAAAAAAAAAAAGAAGGCTGAGGGGAGATACGATTGCTCTCTATAAATATATCAGAGGGATAAATACCAAGGAGGGAGAGGAATTATTTAAGCTCACTACCAATGTGGACACAAGAACAAATGGATATAAACTGGCCATCAGGAAGTTTAGACTTGAAATTAGACAAAGATTTCTAACAACCAGAGGAGTGAGGTTCTGGAACAGCCTTCCAAGGGGAGCAGTGGGGGCAAAAGACATATCTGGCTTCAAGACTAAGCTTGATAAATTTATGGATGGGGTGGTATAATGGGATAGCCTAATTTTGGCAATTAATTGGTCTTTGACTATTAGCGGTAAATATGCCCTATGGCCTGTGATGGATGTTAGTTGGGGTGGGATCTGAGTTACTACAGAGAATTCTTTGCTGGGTGTCTGGATGGTGAGTCTTGCCAACATGTTCAGGGTTTAGCTGATCACCATATTTGGGATCAGGAAGGAATTTTCCTCCAGGGCAGATTGGCAGAGGCCCTGGGGGTTTTTCGCCTTCCTCTGCAGCGTGGGGCACAGGTCACTTGCTTGAAGATTCTCTGCATCTTGAAATCTTTAAACCATGATTTGAGGACTTCAATGGCTCAGACACAGGTTTGATATAGGAGTGGGTGGGTAAGATTCTGTGGCCTGCGTTGTACAGGAGGTCAGACTAGATGATCATAATGGTCCCTTCTGACCTTAAAGTCTATGATTCCTTGGACAGCAGCTCCTCCTCCTCTACAGCAGCTTCCATAAACATCCAGGCTCTTCAGATGTATTAGCAGTTGTAAAAGATGTGAAGTAACCCCAGCAGTCAATAGGGGCTTACTGCAACAAGAAGAACAGCAAGGACAGATTTCCTAGCCATCCACAGGCAAAGAGCTGCCAGTATGGCTGGAGTCAAGAGCATCAATCAGGAACTTTATGGAGAGTGGGCAGTGAGATGTAAGAAATTATATTTTGACTAAGGGCTGAAAATGTGCTCAACATGGGCAAGATGGAAAGTCCAAATAGTCTATGCGCCAAAAAAGTTTACAATCTAGCAGACGGAAGGGTGCCAAGTAGTAAAGCAGAAACAAGCAGACCAGTCGGAGTGGACACTGAGGAGCATAGCAGAGTGTCACAGAGACATGTGTGTAAGAAGTGGGGACTGAAATGAAGGGAAGAAAATGGCAGAGAGGTTTTTGGGAAAAGAAATTAAATTAGATTTTTCAGGTTTTACTAACTGTAAACTTCAATTCACGTAATCAGAAATGTGGTTTGATTTTAACATTACCTATACATGTACAGATTAACCTAGCACTATAACTGTATCTTTGCAATTTCTAGAGTCCCTATCCCCATGGTATCTTAGAGCTACAATTGCCAGAGATATTGTGGGATCACAAATGGGATCAAGATCCATGAAATGCTTTCTCAGGAAGCGGCCCACACTCTGAAAGT
Organism: Trachemys scripta elegans; assembly: GCF_013100865.1. Taxonomy (NCBI): domain Eukaryota; kingdom Metazoa; phylum Chordata; order Testudines; family Emydidae; genus Trachemys; species Trachemys scripta. The sequence continues at coordinate 252,018,422 of NC_048299.1, forward strand.
GTTTTTTAACTACTGCTTTTTAGTACAAACACAGTTGGTCTCCACAGCCCTAAGATCAGAGGATTTCTGTGATAATACAGATGCACTCCACACCTACCTGGCTTTCTATGACAACTCTGGCTGGCTCACTAGAAAAACAACTTTCGCTCTCCTGGCATTGACACCGCCTCATCAATTATTGGGAACGGACTACATCCACCCTGATTGAATTGGCCCTGTCTTTTTTCCAGAAGTAATTGTAGTATTTTGAAAGACGTGATCAGTGATGTTTAAGATTGTTTAGACATATTATTGTATTTCAGTATTGCAAATGGCACAATGTAACAAGCATATATTTTGCATGGAATTGACATTTCTATGAACAGATCATTTGGATGCATGGTATATACTGCAACCAGCTACTTTGCAAAAGGATTATCTCACACTATTATCCAAAAGAAGCAGAAACAACCAAACAGAGAGAAGAACTATGCAAGTTTGAAGCCATCATGGGTTTGCAGCAGCAGGAACCAGACGAATCTAGGACAGAGGCCCCTGCCTCTTCCCTCACACAACCCTGTTTGACTGGCTTTCCTTCCAGAAATCTATGCAAGACATCTCACATGACATTCAACCATGCAGGCCACACCTAGCATAGTCCTGTAGTCCAGATTGAATATTGTGTGTTCAGTTAGGAACAAGTGGCCTGCATTTGTGGCTCATGGATATCAGAGGCCATATGGTCCCCCTGCTGGGTGGGTGGGTGGGTGTGTGTGTGTGTGTGTAGGAGCCACCAAGTGGGAGCAGGTACAGAAAGTGAAGAAGGGTGGGGTTGAGTGCTGCCACTGTTTACCCATTCTGCAAATCAGCCAGCACCCCCCAACACAATCCCCAGCCAAGTCCCAGCTTCCACTCAGCCCTCAGCCACTCTACCCAGCTACCTTCCAGGTCCATAAACTCTACCCCCAACCATGCTCATCTCTCCCCAGCTCCCCCCTGAACACCCTCACAAACCCAACTGTCTCAAACTTTCACCTTCCTTATCCCCAGACCTCTGCCCACCCTGCTCTCCCAGTTTCTGAACCTGATCTCATCTTTCCCAGTGGACAATCCTAGTCATCCCAAATTTTCACTTCCACACTACCAGAAACCCAGCTGACCTGGCTTTCCCACTCCAGAGAGCCCCTATCCAGTACCCATCTATGTCCCAGACACCCTTCAGCATCTATTCACTTGCAAAGTTTTCTGCAGCTCCTTGTCCTATTCCCATCACTGCTTGAGGCAGGATGTGTTGACCTTAAGCTGAAGTGTATGGTTAGATATAAATTACTTGGCTAACCCACGTGTTATCGTACAACATTTGACTTTGTTTCTCCAGAGAAGGGGAAGTGAAGCAGTGGGGGAAGAGACATAAATCTTAGTTGGACATTGTGCCTTTGCACACGTACGAAGAGCAAGGTGGGGCCACACAGAAAGACCAGAAACTGCCAGTACAGGAAGTTACCAGTAGTTTACCAGACATGCCCAGTAGCTCTTCTGAGGCGGTATGGCAAATTTTCATTGTGGGAAACCTACCTGTCATACCTTAATCACCCTCTGAAAGCTGAGCCAAACAACAAAGGGGAAAAGGTTAAAAATAGCTCTTTAGACTTGAGCTGCTGATTGATTCAGGACCAACAATTATGTTTGCTGTGAGGGATGGGTCCCAATAACTGTACCTATTCAGGGTGCAGATTTGTGTTTCGCCAGTACCTGAGAAGACCAGACAGCTGCTAACCCAAGGTCTGGAATGCTGCTAGCTGTGGAAATCCGCAGACTGCTTGTTTGCTGACAGGGTTCTGAAGTGTTTGAAAGGACTGAGATGCTGCCATTTCTCAAGCTCTGATGAGTCTGGGTCACACACTACATACTATGGTCCCAGAGTGAAGACTGAGAAATCATCTCTGAGAGAAAATCAGAGGGGAAGTGTGTTTTGAGGTGTGTGCTAAAGTTTAGAAAATGTCATGTTGAAACCTTATATTTGAATATATGTAACAGAAACAAAGGTGGAGCAGTCTGTATTAGGAACACCAGTAGGTTTATTGTCCAATAGCTTTTCCTCGAAGTTATTCATAGTATTAAAAGTATTATTATTAAAATGTGTTCTGGGTACATTAAATGTGTTACTACAAAAGTCTATAGTACTATTTGAAATTGACTGGGAGGTATTAACACTTATTTATCAAGGATTTACTTACAATAGCCCTGAGGATTAACTGTGCATAATAGTTTTCAAAAGGACCTGAAAAGTCAGAACTGTGCTTCAGCAAGAAGTTAAGTTGAGATACAGGAAGAAAAGGAATGTAACAGTTATGTAGAATATTGCCCGGTCATCCCCCGATCCTATAACATTTACAAATACACAAATTATTCTGTGAGCTAATTTACATATGTTGGAATCATTATTTATGCAGGGTTTTACCACAACACTAATTTAACTGTAAATTCCATTATTAAATCCAAAAGCTGAATGGTATTTGTACAATTTCTCTAAACATGCCTAACAAACCTAATAAATAAGCAATTTTCTACATCCAGATAGAAACAAAACATTTATAAGCATTTGATCAAGATACTTACAAATGGGCTAAACCCAGAGGTGTTTAGACCAATGTTGGTTGGCTCCAAGTTGACCAGGCAGGTATTAGCAATGAACCCTATAAGAGATTACCTTTTTATATACCCTTTAACACACAAGTGATGTCATTGTCATTTACTGACATCAGCTAAAAACAATTTGAGACCGTTCATCCTTATTTCCAGTCTTAATCCAGATTGAAAATTTTCAATCTCCTCTCTCCAAGGCCTTTCCTCTTTATCTCTTCCCCTCCTTCTTGCTGATGAACATTTTTTTCATTGCAACTGGGTTCACATAGGCCCTAATTTTTGAGACAGCACTGGTATGTGAGGTGGGAAGGTCCATATAGACTCAATCTAAGACAATTTTTTTTGTCTTACTTAAAACCATCTGCAGTCACCCCTATCGGTCAGAGGCCTTCATTTTAGAAACTTTCCTTTATTTCATGCGTTATTCTTGTGAACCAGACAGCCTCCCTATTTTATTCCTTCTGGCCTTACAACTCGTTACGTTCAAGGGCTTTCTTTTATTTGCTAGTTAGGGCCTTTCTTTCAAAACACATTCTTTTAACCACACTTTAATTTTAATTCTATAATTTTATATTTATTATACAATATATTTGCAAATAATTTGCACAAAATTTGGCAGCTGTGACCTCTCCTTCATGGTGGGGGAAGAGAGGAAGTGACAGGAACCACACAGTGATTCTAGATGTAAGGAGCCCCTGCTGGGAAACCTTTTCGTATCTTCTTCAATCCAAAATATTTCCTTTTTCTTCCTTCACTCCACACTAATCAACTATTTTCAAAGTACCCAGGTCACATAGTGTGTCCAAAGCCCATCAATGCCAGTCCTGTTCTGACGCAGCTACTCCCTCCTCAGCAAATAGCCCTGCCTTTCATGGCAAAACCAATCCCTGTTGACTTGGGAATGAGACAAACTGAAGTTTCCAGTCCTGATCTGTGATAACATACTGGGTTGCCACTGGCCTACCCCTGGCTATTGCTGTTCATAAAACTAAAGGAGCATGGAAGAGTCAGTAACTTTTACCTCCTAACTTTTAAAGCAAGCTATCAGTATAATTCCTTATAGGGAAGTTGAACAATTCCATTTGAGTTAGATATGACAAGTGATATTTTTAAACATACAAATTATAGGCCTAAATTAGAGTACATTCAGTGGAGGCTAATGGCTAGCACTCTAAATGATGACACTTTGCATGGATGTTTTAGAAGAAAAATCTCAGAAAAAACTGAAGTTACAATAAAAATCCTCCTACTGAACAGATTTAATTCATGGTATGTACACTTAGATATAATTCAAGGTGGGGAATGTCCTTAAATATTTTTTCTTCTTAATTTTACCCAACAGCAACACGTTGAATAACATTCTGAGGCTATGTCTGCACTAGGAGTACAGGAATACTGGGATAGTATAGCAGCAAAGTGCTCCTAGTGTGGAAGCAGCTTTACCAGCAAAGCTATGCTTTGCAGAGTTGTAATAAAATCACTCTCCAGCCCCCCCCAAGTAAAACAAGCTATACCAGTAAAATATCAATTTTGCTGGTATAATTGTGTCTACAGTAGAGGCTTCTGAAGGCAAAACTATGTCAATTAGGAATCAGAGCTCATCACGGTCCTGACCAGCATAGCTGTACTGACAGAAATCAGTAGTGCAGACATAACTTGAGCTAATGTTTCACAAAAGTTCTACCTCTCTTATGAGCACAAAGATATACAAAGCTTAATATTTTATACCATCATCTAGTTAAAGGTGAACAACAACTATTATTCACATCTCTGTAAAGGAATTCTGATACTCCCCTGAATCATTTCTACAAGGAGGATTTTCACAGACTTCAGAATCAGAGGTATCAAGTGATTTCAGCCATATAACTTGAGCAAAGTGTGCAGAAATGAATTAACACAACAAAGTACATGGTGGAAAGTTAGAATTAACACACAAATACACTGTTTCCCCTAACAAAGAAAAATTGTCTAGACATGACATTTCATGTATTTCTCCCCTGACCCATAGCAGCCTTACCTCATTTTTCTTTATATCACTGAGATGCATTATAAAACATGAAGACATCTGTTTCTGGACTACCAGGCTGGAATACTCTAACAATAAGGAATTATAAACTCAGCTATTAAAAGGAAAATATTTTAAAAAGTGTTTGGTGTTTTAAAATTTAAAAAAAGATGGTTTAAGTGATTTGTAAGCTTCGAGATATATAAAGCAATTAAATTTGAGTAGGATGGATTAGATGCAAAGACGAAACATTTAGGACATCTTTCAAAAAGGCTGAATACTATGACTAGAGATTATTGCTTTTATAATAGATAAAAATGAATTAAAAATGGACATGTATTTATTTTCTTTCCCATCAAAAGGGTTTGGAAATGGTGCAGTTCATTAGCATTCCTGTTGATTAGACTTTCAAAGTGCAAGGCAGCACAGTTTTGTACATGGGGCACAGGACTGGGAGTCAGGAGACCTGAGTTCTAATCCCTGCTCAATCACTAACCTGCCATGTGACCTGTGGCAAGTCACTTCACCTCGGTGTCTCTGCTGTTTCCCCTCCCACCTTTTGTCTTGTATATGCTCTTCAAGGCAGTGACTGTCACCACATCTGTGCAGTTTCTACACTATGGGGCTCCAGATGAGCCTCTGAGAACTATTACAATACAGTCACATACACCGTGACAATTTGGTGGATAGCTCCAAAGGACAACTAATGAGATGTGGAAACTCTTACTCCGAGGCCAATTATTCAGACTTTGTTTTGGTTAATGGAAGGAGATGGGGCAAAAAGAGGAAGAAAACAACAGGAGGAGATTAATTATGTAAGACACTACATAAGGAAAAAAATGTACTGTTAAAGGTAGTGATCAAGATTACACATTGAATTAAAGATGTCCTTTTCTAAAACTGTAGTGTGTGTGTGTGTGTGCGTGCGCGCTAAATTGAAGGGTTACTGATTTAAAAACATCCATAATTCAAGTCAGGTCAGTAATGACCATAAGTCATCTCTATCTGTCAGCTACATGATGCTATCACTAAATTGCCTCATGGACAGGTGCTGAAATGACAAAACCATCACCACAATAGGTACGAATACTTGTTAATGGTGTCAGTAAAGACATTATCTATTGGATGATCAGGGAGGCAAAATTTCCCTCTGACTACTATAGTTGGTCCCTGCTGTCAAGGGCTAATGTTTATTAAGAGCCACTTTAGGGAACCTTTCACTGCCTATGCGCTTGTTGAGTTCTGTGGCTGAACAGGTTATCTTGTTTTTTTCAGATTTGAATCTGGCATTTTCTAAAGCATTAAAATTTGCTTAAGAGGAAAAGATTCAGTACTCATACAAAAACTACAGCTGTTTGCATTCAGTTTAATTAAAGTTTGCCTAAACTGCACTATTTTCCAAAACACTTAGAATGGCCTGGGGTTCGTGGCCATGAAATATGAGAGAGGAATTTATTTATTTATTTAAGATTCTGAGCTTGTTGTGACTGCTGTAATCAAACCACTTCAAGTGGAAATGAAAATCTCATCTTTGGAAATCTACAACTGCATAGTATGTAAAAGAAATGATGTTCTACACCATTTGGTGAAAACACTATCGAGTACAAATCTCTTCAGATCTGGAAAAAACAGACAAAGGCCATTCAAACTGGGATCAAATCAAGATTTACAACATAATTAAGAAATAAGTTTAATATCTACTCAGACTTCTCTGAGCAAGGAAAAAAAAATCAGGAGTCCTGACTCCTAGTCTTCTGCTCTACTAGACTGCACTCTGTCCCAAAGAAATATCATCCTACTTGTGCTGAGAGCTTTAACCATATAGTTGTACAATCCTCTGGTGCATATAGGGCTGCACAGGCTCAGAGGGTGGGAAGAGAGAGAGAGAGGTTTTCTTCCAAGAATAAACCAAAAAAAAAAAAAAAAAAAGTCTATGATTCACAACTATAAAACTCAAAAGGAACATTGACTCAATAAATTCTTACTTCTCAAATCTTGTGTCCAGATTGGAAGTTAGTCAAATAAATATATAAATACATTTAAGAAATTCCGATTTTGAAACAAGAGGGATGTTATTTTTTAAAATTAAATCCTTCTCAGTCGATGCCTCTATGCTGGCAGAAAGGAAAGCTTTGTGACTCATGTGGGGCAGATGAGCACACATGGGTATAAAAAAAAGCCAAAACTGAGTTCTGTTGTTCCCACTTTGCTCTCTTCTTAACACAGTAGCTGGAAACATTAAGAATCGTCGCTGATGAATCTGAACGGTAAATGGGTCTGAAATAGACCTATTTGCTGGGATAAAACACTTTGTTGCTGTTAAACATCATTCTAGCTCAAAAAGCTAAGATCCAAACAAAACTAACTCATTTCCTTTCAAAGCATGCAACCTACCTAAAGAATGCCCCTTCCTACTATACAGAAGAGAGCAGGGTGTTGTTCTCCCAGTGTTTGGCCTTCCATATGTGTAGCTGCCTTTTAAACAGTCCCATTTTTCTTCTACATTTTATTAATTAGAACTGTCAAGATTTCCTAGCATGGGCAGCTCCAACCTCTTCCTGGGGCAGAGGGGGTGAGGTAGGCTAGAGAGAAAATTGGGGGGGGAGGGGGGCAGGAGGGGAGTCTGCACTACGCATCTTGTGGGCACACTTAAAAAAAATATGCACTTAAAAGTGTGTTTTTTATCTATGTTATCCTCAAAAGGAGAATAAAATATAGACAGATCAGTTTTAAACTTCATCTATGGCAGGTCACTGGTGCAACATTTATTCACAGAAAATCAATAGGAAAAAAAGCTAAGCCAATAACCAACCAACCAAACAATAAATAAATGCAGAGTTCTGGAAAAAATTACTGTTAAATAATATTAATAGCTAACGACTTTAAATCAGATAAAAATACTATATTATGTTTTTAAATTAGCCATTTGCACATGGCAAAGTTGGGGATGTGAACTGGGAAGGGAGGAAACAGGGGCATTTCAGATTTTGGTGTGTGTGTGGTTGTGGTGGTGGGGGATGGGGAAGGGGGGACGGGACGGGACAACTTTAATCATGATTCCAGGGGCTACTTAGGCACCTGAAAACTCTAGTTTTTTTTGCAGGCCCCAAGGCATTTAGAGATTCTAGGTCATAACCAACACCTTTAACTCCACCTAGAAGCCAACGGGCAGCCAGAACATGGAGCATCGGTAACATATGCCTCCACTGAGAAGCGCAGGTTAATGAATGGGCTGTCACATACTGCACAATTGCTAAAACTCAGTTGAAATAGCTATCTTCAGATGACAATGTTACTTTCCATGAAGGCTGGTTCTTAACGAAGTTTTAATGATCTTCTTGACTAATTTTAAGATTAAAATTTTAACACTGACCAAAAGCTACTCATTAAAATATTATTATTGTCAGCACCTAATAAAGAGTAAGACAGATGGCCCAGCAGCCAAGTGAACATTTTGACTGTGTAGCTGATTTATTAAAAAAGGAGAAGTAGGATTAGGAGTTAGTTTTAGGTAATTTAGAACAGGGGACGGCAACCTTTCAGAAGTGGTGTGCCAAGTCTTCATTTATTCACTCTAATTTAAGGTTTCGAGTGCAGTAATACATTTTAACATTTTTAGAAGATGTCTTTTTAGAAGTCTATAATATATAACTAAACTATTGTTGCATGTAAAATAAATAAGGTTTTTAAAATGTTTAAGAAGCTTCATTTAAAATTAAATTAAAATGCAGAGCCCCCTGGACCGGTGGCCAGGACCCGGGCAGTGCGAGTGCCTCTGAAAATCAGCTTGCGTGCCATAGGTTGCCTACCCCTGTTCTAGAATCTGAACATTATCATGAAAGTTCACATTTCAGGTCAGTTTAATAACACTGCTGTAACCATTTTTTGCATGGCTCTTGCAAAGCAAGCAGAAAAAAAACCAAATGTCTTTAAGTTCATTTAATCAAATTTTACAGCTAATTAAAATAAAGCCACCATGTCAGTTATTAAAAGAATTATGAGAGTTCTGTCTATAATTACATTAATTAATTAGAATCATGTTATCCCTTTTGATTTACATGATAGTATCCACCTATATGAGATAAAAGATCAGCTGTCCTTTCTTTAGTCTGAAAAAGAGAGACAGTCAAAGAAAACGATGTGTCAATAACTGATATTAGCTTCTTGATTCCAGGGATGCACTTTTTCTCTCAAATGAAAAGAAAGAATCTTGATAATGCCTGACATCAATTATTGGAGGCTTGTAAAGAGAACACCCTCCCCCCCCCCCCCCCAGTATCCTTTATTGCAGTCATTTTCTTTCACATAAAGGTTTGACTGCTTAATCAATGGTTAAGTTTTCCTGCCCCAGATATAATAATCCTCATAACTAGTCCTTACTTGGAAAACAGCTAGATCTTAAAATCATGATACAAGAACTGTTATGGATAAAAGTTAACTTGCAAGTAGGGGTAGGGAGAGAGTGAATGAAAAAAATATATGTAATGCTCAGTGTTTCTGATATCAAAAGCCAACCCAAAGAAGTTCACATTGGACACTATCATGCATATATACTCTGTAGGCTAAAATAATTTGCATTGCTGCTCATTCCATAACATTTTAACTAATTTATACTAGTTTTATCACCAATAAAAAGAATCAACTGAAACATAGATGTGTAACTTTAAGCTACAAAGAATATAAGTGAATATACACAGTTCATGAACAGAATTTGTTTTAGAATTTTTCTAGACAGTAAGAGGCTGCTTACTAACTGTTCTTGCCCTGAGGCTTTCTTTAGCCACAAATCTGAGAGTCAACTTCATTTAGATTAAAAGGGCAGGGACGTGTGTGTGTGTCTCTCTCTCTCTCTCTCTCTCTCTAATGGCTGGCCAGACACACACACAGTATCCCCTATTACAAGACAATAAGTGCATAATGTTTTCACCCCTTAGGTCATAGAGAGCTGAGATACTACCACCTGAAATAAAAACCCCTTTCCATCAGGTGAAATGACTCTATGGCCTTCTTTACCAAAAGGGCTTCTGGATTACCTACAGCATCCCCTCCTGAGAAAAGGCTATCTGGACAACAAATTCAGAGGGCTTTTTGAAAATGAAACCTCATAGCCCCACCATGTAATGATCAGGTCCCAAGTATACAAAGTGAACAGGGACAATCAGAGGCTAGAGACTCTAAGAGATCCTAGTAGGCTATAGAAAGTGACTAGCTGGTGGGCTATGCATTCCAGAAGCCTTTAGAATCAGCTTGCTTGTTGAAAGTAGTCTTGCATTCTGCCACAGGAGACAGAGGTGGATAATCAGCTCTCAGTCAGCCTTCAGAGAAAGCCATAACTTTCCCCTTTTGGGGGAAGCCCAAGGGACAGGATATATACCCAAGAGAATACAGGATAAGCTTTGATTCCTTAGCAGAAAACAAAGAGGTTCCACCTGATCTTTAAAATCATCTCTGGCCTCATGCAGGTCCTCATGCTTTTTTTTGGATTTTCTAGTGGAATCCAGAGGCCTGCAGCAAGGTGGATCGGAGGATGTCCATTTCACCCTGACAAGAATTCCTTTTACCAGGTTACCTGTCTCAATAGATATCTGAAGCTGATAATGAGCCAATTCTACAAGTATTTTTGGTTCACTTTATTGTCTCGATAAGTTTCCTAACATAAAAACTGTAAACCAAATGTCAGACCTTCTCTTATGGCCAACTTAATAACCTACACAACTTTCCTTCAATTCCCAAAGAATATTTTTCAAAAATTATAGGATTAGAAACTTAAACATCATCACTATATGAGTGTCCTGTCCAAATTTCAGCAAACAAAATATAAGCTGAAGTAATCAGTCATTTAACAATGTTTTTGTAAAGGATCACAGATGCTCATCCACAACTGATCATGACACAAATGAGAATGAAACAAAACACACATAGATTTTAAAGCAGGAGACCACAACTTCTTATATTTTTAACTTTAATGAGGGAGACACCAACTCTCCATTTGTCCAAAAAAATTCCAGGCATTTACTTGTGTCCAATGTGATGTTAAAGGGCTTCCATGTCAAATATCTAGCATTCAGAGTTGGCCCCCTTCAGCCTATTCCCCTAGGATTCAGCCAGCCTCTGAATTCTCTTGCATTCCTCACAAGACAAAATGACGGTACACTCAAAGATACCTCAGTCTGTGAAGAACTAAAGACTCTCCTCATTCCTCCAGACGAGCAAGGTCAACAAGCCAACTTTTGGGTCTCTTATGCAGATTCATAGAAACGTAGGGCTGGAAGGGAGCTTGAGTGGTCATCTATACCAGACCCCCATGCTAAAGCAGTACCAAGTAAACCTACACTATCCCTGACAGTGTTTGTCCAACATGTTCTTAAAAATCTCAATGACAGGAATTACATAACCTCCCTTGCTAACCCATTCCAGGGTTTACCTACTCTGATAGTTAGAAAGTTTTCCTAACATCTAACCTAAATCTCCCTTGCTGCAGATTAGGACCGTTACTACTTGTCCTACATTTAGTGCTCTGGGCAGGGGGAAAGAAAGGAGGGGTTGAGAGTAGCCTGAGCCTATCCCTCTCCTTCTTCTCAGGATCAAAGGGTTGTCTGTCACCTATAGATCTGATCCCCCCCCCCCCCCCCCCCCCCCCCCACGGGATTTAATAAAGTATTTTAAAAACAAATCAATTTGCATTGAGCCTGTTATTTCCTAGTAGCTAGCTGGAAATTATTTGATCTTTGAGTGAAAAGAGGAGTTCTCTCATCTCATAAGTATCTCTTTGCTTGTTATGCAGTCTCTGTAATGATCTTCCCCACAATTATTGCAGTTAATATATTAGCCTCTTGGGTTGGACACAAACAAGATGCTTTATTACTCTCACATACAGTACTTTGGAGAAAGTGCTTTGTTGATTAGTCATGGAAGATTATTTTTCAGCAAAGAGTAACCCATTCTTATAAAACCATAAAAAGATTTGTGAAGTACTAGAACAATTTTCTACTAGTTCTGAAAATATTCAACTAGTATGAAAGATGTTTTCATGCACGGTTTGATCTTCAGGGACATAGCACTTAGCATCCACTCCTTTGATACACAAGACTTCTCCCTTTCAGAATCTATTTTCATATATGGTAGAGTTTATAAGTGAAATGAGTTTGGTAGTCTTAAATCTAATCCACGGGGCGTATTTTCTCACATTAGAGCACCATATAATGCAAGTCAGAAACACAGCTATGTTGTAAACCATGCATCACATCTGCTTGCTAATACTTCCAACAATAGCAAGTGCTACCGAAACATCACTTTAATAAGAATGAACAAATTAATTCACAATCACTTTTTATAAGAGGACTATTTGCAAATGACTGAACTTGCCTAATACTGGTGCAAAGACACCAGAAGACCAGCATAACTACTAGTCAAGCAAGTATCCAAGACAAAAGTGGAGCATAACACAGACTGCTAAACAGGAAGTATATGTTGCCTCTGAATACTGGACAGATTTCATTTTTGGTTTTGAATATTGACATTTGTTCTATCTACAGTTTGCAAAGATAAACTAAGCTCCTCTGAATCCCATCTACTCAATTCCCGCAATTAAGCAGATGTAACTGGGAGAGCCCATGGGAAGGGAAAAAATGACTGTTAGCAAAACTTTGTGAAGCAGGAAAAAACAGAAAATGTACACTTTCCTTTTACATAGAAGATATCATTTAGGTTGATGGAACTCACAAGACCTCACAACTATTCTCTCTGCACATGCTCAGTTCAGTAAGAAGCATCATCTGTGCAGATTCCGCAATTATATTAGGATGCACAATGAATCACAACTGTGCCCTATGATTCTCCAAGTTCCTTAAGTGCAGGGATTTTTTTCCTCCATTATTTTCCCCACAAATCTTTCCCCGAGCTAAGGATCAGGGTGGCCTCCAGTGTCTTAACTGGTACCAAAGCCTGGAGACTTAAGCAAGTCTCAACTTGCTACTTTCTCAGAGGTATTGAGGACATGGCACTGGTAGATCTTCTCCATATTGGTGACTCTGGGTTCATGAGAGAGAATGAGATCCTCTGAAGAAAGGAACTGGGAAGGAGGTAGAGGGCTCTAATAGCCTTACATGAAGTTTGGGATGATTCCGATTGGCGAGATGGAGGCTGTTGAGGTATCGAGGTAATTGTGGTGTCATCTCCTTTTTCAGAGGTATGGTTAGATGCTGCTACCATCGCACTGATAGACCTGGGTCTCTTGCAGTGCTGCAAGGTGTCAGACGGTGCTGCCTCAGTAGTTACTCTGGTGATAGCTATGTCCAAATGAGGTTTTCCCTCTGTACCAAGGCTTCAGTACCGCACTCAGTCAGAGCTTCTACAATACCCTTGGAGGAACAAGAGGACTCCTGAGAATGGATCTTATGGGGCTATCTATCTCTTTTCTTCATTTCCTTGTTTGAAGAGATAGGTTTCCTTGTCTAGAACTGCAAATGAAGCAGCAACAAGGACCAAGATGGCCTATGACCAATGTTCCAGGGGATAGGAACTTCTCCAGAGCTAGGGCTGAAAGATCCAAGAAGTGGAGGGAAAGGAGCCCCTCTCTCCCCTCTTCTACTAACACGCCAGTGTTAAATAAAATAAATAGGTATCAAATGAATGCAGAAAAAACTACTAAAATAAATAATATGGTAAAGAATTCACAAAATGAAGGCAGGAAGCTGCATACAGCAGAACTCTTTCTTGAGCCACAGGCAGTTGAGAAAGAACAGTGCGGTGGCAGGCTCATGCCTCCCCATAACCTCTCATTCAGAGCATGAGGCATTGCTCTCCTACAGTCACTACACTGTAGTCTCTGGTTGCAATTGCATGCACACATCCTATAGTGGAGCACCGACAGGAACATATACTAGAAGAACTTAGATTTCCAAAATAGCATGGTTGTAATAAGGATCATCAATTAAAACCTGCGCTGGGGAGAGATTTTCCATTTTTGCAGAAGTGTACTGCTACAGCATATATATTTGTGCAAATATGCAGCTAACTATTACTGAGGTTTTTCATTACAGAAAGTATTTACAAGATTTCAATGAAGCTACACCAATTTATACCAGCTGAATGTATGGTGTGGTTTTTAAGACGTCTCACCACAGAAAACAAATCAAGATTTTTTAGTATAGAAGTATGAAGGGGAGATACTTGGGTAAGCATAATTGGATTTCATATTTCACTTACCACATGAGTGATTTTCAAGGTGTTACCATCAAATCTGCATAAGCTTGTGCTGTCTTCAAGAAAAATATCACATTCCTCCAATTCCTGTGCATTACAAGGAGGGTTTTCTTTGTCAGGGTTTGGATTCTGAAACCAGAAAACAATTAAATGCACTGAAAATCTGGAATACCTGATACACAATATTATACTAAACTATATATTCATAATGAAGCTTTACAGATCAACAGTAATGATTTATATAACAATTTACAGTTCTGCAGCTTCTTTCATACTCAATGATCCAAAAGCATTTCATGCATTTACTTATCTACCAGAAAAGCAGCCACTTCTGAAGTGGAAGGTAGTAGTTAACTGGTATGCAACACAATGTGCAACAGGGTTGGAAGGGGAACTTTTTGCTGAGGAATACCTGGACAATTCCCTTCTCTTAGGGAAAGTGCCATGCAATCTTTAATGTTCATGCATATCAAATAAAACTTACATTTAAAAGGTCTCTTCCAAAAAACTCAAAGTAAACTTCATGGTAATCATTTTAAGCTACTGTACCCAGTACCTTCTCTGGAATAAAGGGCTGGGAACCATGCTGGAATGAGAACTAGGGTTTCAGTTTGTCCAGGGCCAAATTTAAGTCAATGGATTTACATCGGGGATGAGTATGGTTCCAATCTAGGTATTTCAAACTAAAGTCATCCCTTCAGCTAATGGTTGTTACTTGCAATAGCACAGCTATACACCTAGATTCACAGGTGTATGTTAATTTTACATTCACTGGGGTTGAAGTTGTAGAGCCTTTTCATTTGCATAGGATACTGACAAAAGAATACTCACAAAAGGAGTGTTTCTATTTTGACTTTGTTCACTTGTGGGTGGCCCTTTGGATTGTCTTTACCTTTTAGTAATTGTCATGCTTCTCCCAAACTTATTACATTGACTGCATAGTAAAGTGTCATCACAGCGAGATAGGTATTTTTACCTTCAGTTTTAAACCTAGCAGAAATGCCAGAAAGTGATGGGATGACTCACTATGTAGTAGCTCCTGTTTATCTTCCAAATACAAACCTCCTCTCAGCACTTCTAGTAATCACTTAAAATTGACATAAGATTTATAGCTCTCTTATCCTTCGGATAATGGAAAAGGATACACACTTGGCCTTTGGCTGATATTTCTCAAGGCAAAAATTGAGAGCGCAGTATGTAGTGGATATGTGCTAAGGGAGATGCACTCAAGAAAGCAGATAACCAGTCCTTTAAAAAAAAAAAATCACTTTAATAAACTAGACTTCATAAAGCACTAGAAGGTCGTTCTTGCTTTCTAGTTAGGCATTTATAAAGTACTCAATCTACAACTGTAAGGAACGGTCGTACACTGAAAGGGGATTTATTACTGTTGATAAGCTACAGTATTTTCCATCTCTAATTTCTAGGAATCAGAAGAGTGAGACTTTGGTCAAATGTATTAGTCTGAAATCACAGCTAGTCATAATACAGACAATTTTTACAAATATCTGGATGGAGGAAACAGTGGGCAGCCTGACTTGGGAAGTGCAGGAGGGAAGGGGCTGTTATGAGGAAAGGTTTCTTCTGAGGGAAGTTGAGCTTCTTAGTGGAGAAGAGACTTAGTTCAAATTCACTTTCTAACTGAAGCCTTCAAAATTACGAGGTGTGAGCACGTGTGGGCATGTGTGTTTTTTGAAGTTTGACCAAAGTGAATTTGTTTGCGCTTTGTATTTATTGCCTCCATAGATTGGAATTTTTGATCCTGAACAACAGAAAAGCAGTTTATGCTAGAAATTTCAATCTTGCCATGTTTAGCAGCCCTCATAAGGAAGGAAACAATCCAAAGCACAAGTTAACTGGTTGAGCTGTTTTAGAGTTCTTCAGTTTCACACATGCCTGTTAGAACCTTTCCATTCAAGTTTTTGGATGATTTATGTTAAGTTTTTTGATACCTCTATTAAAGCTACTTCCTTTCGGGATGCGTTGGTGAAAGGTGCATTGCAAGTAAACAGCACCTTTCTCCCTTTTCTCTCTTCATAATTAGTACCTGCTTTGCTTAGGAGATGAAGAGCTCACAGCCAAGGTGTGGTGCAGAATTAAAGTAGCTGATGTTTTATCCTGAAAGACAGTTACATCTAGTTCTCAAGTATCTGCTCCAGGACATTACTTTTTGAGAATCTTTCTTAAAATTATTATGCTTGCATATGGATGCCACCAGCATAATATTGTTCAAATTGAGAGACGAGAGAAAATATTTGCTCAGAGTTCATGGGTCTATTTCATGAGTGGATTGGGTGAGGTTCTGTGGCCTGCAATCTGCAGGAGGTCAGACTAGATGATCATGATGATCCTTTCTGGCCTTAAAGTCTATGAGTCTATAGGCAGTTCAGTGGTACATAGTGTGACCACAGATCTATTGTTGGCTCAAAACGTGTGACAGAAATATCATCTGCTATAAATAACAAAGTTTCTTTTCTTCATTTCATAGAGAAAATGAAAGCCTAAATTAGAAGCTTTAAAGTAATTTGATCATGCATGTATGTCTATGTAGGGAATGGATAACTCAGAATTAGAACCGACTGACTGTGTGGGGAAGACGCTCAAGGAGATAGAGGCTCAGATTATCTTTAGTGGGATTCTGCCCGTTCCGAGGGAAGGGCAGCAAAGGGCTGATAGGATTGTGAGAATAAATAGTTGGCTAAGAGAGTGGTGCTATAAGGAGGGCTTTGGGATGTATGGCCACTGGGAGGCTTTCGGGGACAGGCACCTGTTCTCGCGGGATGGGCTTCACCTGAGTAGGGAAGGTAATAGACTTCTGGGAGGGAGGCTGGCTCATCTTATCAAAAGGGCTTTAAACTAGGAAGTTTGGGGAGAAGGTTGGGAGATGCACAGTTAATCTCCACGCCAGATTCCAGTATGGAAAAGGTGAGTAAAATGAGAGGAGACATAGCCGGGGAGATGAGATCGGACGTAGGAAGGACAGGGGGGACGGACGCAAGGAGGCCCGCAACTTATAGTGCAACTAATGGGAGACAGGCTAAACGACATACATTAGGGTGTTTATACACCAATGCCAGAAGCCTAGGTAATAAAATGGAGGAATTGGAGCTCTTGGTCCAAGAGCTGAAACCAGATATCGTAGGAATAACAGAAACGTGGTGGAATGGCAGTCACGACTGGAACGCAGGTATGGAGGGGTATGCGCTGTTTAGGAAAGACCGGTACAAAGGTAAAGGTGGGGGGGTGGCATTGTATGTCAATAGTGAAATAACCTGTAAAGAAATAATAGTTGATGGATTAGATAACACAGAGTCCGTCTGGGCAATAATCACACTGGGTAATAGGACTACTAGAGCCTCTCCGGGGATAGTGCTTGGAGTGTGCTATAGACCGCCGGGATCGACCCAGGATATGGATAAGGAACTATTTAATGTGTTTAGAGAAGTAATTACTAATAGAAACTGTGTAATTATGGGGGACTTTAACTTCCCGGATATAGATTGGGGCACAAACGCTAGTAGTAATAATAGGGCTCAGATGTTCCTAGATGTGCTTGCTGATCAATTCCTTCATCAAGTGGTAGCTGAACCGACGAGGGGGGAGGCCATTTTAGATTTGATTCTGGTAACTAGTGAGGACCTCGTTGAGGAAGTGGTAGTGGGGGACAATTTGGGCTCCAGTGATCATGAGCTAATTCGGTTTAAAATACATGGGAGGAGTAACAGAATTAAGTCAAAGACTAGGGTTTATAATTTTAAAAAGGCCAATTTTAACAAATTAAGGGGACTGGTAAGGGAAGTGGATTGGGTAAACGTATTAATGGATCTAAAGGCAGAAGAAGCCTGGGATTACTTCAAGTTAAAGATGCATGAGCTGTCGGAGGCCTGCATTCCAAAAAAGGGAAAAAGATTACAAAGCAGGAGATTTAGACTGAGCTGGATGAGCGACCGACTCAAAGGGGCGATTAGGAAAAAACAGAAAGCGTACAAAGAGTGGAAGAGGGGAGGGATTAGTAAAGAAACTTACCTTAGCGAAGTCAGAGAATGTAGAAATAGAGTGAGAAAGGCCAAAGGCCGAGTAGAGTTGGACCTAGCGAGGGGAATTAAAAGCAATAGTAAGAGGTTTTACAGCCACATAAATAAGAAGAAAGCAAAGAAAGAAGAAGTGGGACCGCTGAAGACTATTGCCGGAGAAGAGATTAAAGACAATCTAGGCATGGCGCAATATCTCAATGAATATTTTGCATCGGTGTTCAATGAGGCCAATGAAGGTATTAGGGATACTAGCACCACTACAGAGGGGCATTCAGGATGGGGGATTACCGTATCCGAGGTAGAAACAAAACTTGAATGCCTTAATGGGGCTAAATCGGGAGGACCGGACGATCTTCATCCGAGAATATTGAAGGAATTGGCGCGGGAAATAGCAGGCCCGTTAGCGATAATATTTAATGAATCTGTAAACTCGGGGGTGGTCCCGTTAGACTGGAGAATAGCTAATGTGGTTCCTATTTTCAAGAAAGGGAAAAAAAGTGATCCGGGTAACTACAGGCCTGTTAGTTTAACATCCGTAGTGTGCAAGGTGTTAGAGAAAATTCTGAAAGAGAAACTAGTTGAGGACCTGGAGGTTAGTGGCAATTGCGATAAATTACAACATGGTTTTACGAAGGGCAGATCGTGCCAAACGAATCTGATCTCCTTCTTTGAGAAAGTAACGGATTTATTAGATAAGGGAAATGCGGTGGACCTGATATACCTGGATTTCAGTAAAGCGTTTGATACTGTACCCCATGAGGAATTATTGGTTAAACTGAAAAACATGGGGATCGATATGAAAATCCAGAGGTGGATAAGGAATTGGTTAATGGGGAGAATGCAGCGGGTCGTATTAAAGGGTGAACTGTCAGGTTGGAGGGAGGTTACTAGTGGAGTGCCTCAAGGTTCGGTTTTGGGACCCATTTTATTTAATCTATTTATAACTGACCTCGGAACCGATTGCAGGAGTGGGCTGATAAAGTTTGCGGATGATACGAAGGTGGGAGGCGTTGTAAATTCGGAGGAGGATAGGGATATCCTGCAGGGAGACTTGAATGAGCTTGTGAATTGGAGTATCAGAAATAGGATGAAATTTAATAGTAAAAAGTGTAAGGTGATGCATTTGGGGATGACTAACAAAAATTTTAGTTACAAGATGGGGACACATTGGTTAGAAGTAACGGAAGAGGAGAAGGACCTAGGGGTCCTCGTAGACCGCAGGATGACTATGAGTCGACAATGCGACGTGGCGGTGAAAAAAGCCAATGCTGTCTTGGGATGCATTAGGCGAGGTATATCTAGTAGGGATAAGGAGGTCCTGCTTCCGTTGTACAAGGCGCTGGTGAGACCTCATTTGGAGTACTGTGTGCAGTTCTGGTCTCCCATGTTTAAAAAAGATGAACTCAAACTGGAACGGGTGCAGAGAAGGGCCACTAGGATGATCAGAGGAATGGAAAACCTGTCGTATGAAAAGAGACTAGAGGAGCTTGGGTTGTTTAGTCTGACAAAGCGAAGGCTGAGGGGGGATATGATTGCTATCTTTAAATATATCAGAGGGATAAATACAAGGGAGGGAGAGGAATTATTCCAGCTTAGTACTAATGTGGACACGAGAACGAATGGATATAAACTGGCCGTGGGGAAGTTTAGGCTTGAAATTAGACGAAGGTTTCTGACCGTCAGAGGGGTGAAATATTGGAACGGCCTTCCGAGGGAAACGGTGGGGGCGACGGACCTGTCTGGTTTTAAGATTAAGTTAGATAAATTTATGGAGGGAATGGTTTAATGGTAAAACATAGTAGTCAAGGAAAACCAAGAAATGGTAGGTAAATTGTATAATGGCTGACAGGGGTCAGGCTGGAGACTCTTGCCTATATGCTCGGGGTCTTACTGATCGCCATATTTGGGGTCGGGAAGGAATTTTCCTCCAGGGCAGATTGGCTGAGCCTCTGGAGGTTTTTCGCCTTCCTCCGCAGCATGGGGCAGGGATCTCTAGCAGGAGGGTTTCTGCCGATTGAAGCCACCTAAAACAGGATTGGGGACTTCAACAGCAGAGTCCAGGGAAGGGGTAGGGACGGTTTTGTGGCCTGCAGCATGCAGGGGGTCAGACCAGATGATCATAATGGTCCCTTCTGACCTTAAAGTCTATGAGTCTATGAGTCTATGAGTATTGAAGAAGACTGATATTCCTTGACTGAGGGATGAAATGCCACTAACACTGCCAGATGCACTCTCAATGAGCTAAGTGCAAATCCCAAGGACTGAAGGTACAGCAAGTATTCCAAGATGTCCTGAATAGAAGTCACCATTGGGTGAAATCCACAGGCCAACAACCACATCAAAAACAGCTTCCATTTAGCTAAATAAGCCATTCTGGTAGAGGGCTTTCTACTGTTGAGTAGGACCTGTTGAACAGATGCTGAACACCATTCTTCCTCCTCATTTAGCCATGAAGCAGCCATGCTGTGAGATGCAGGAAGCTAAGCATGGGATGTAAGTTTTGTGTGAATAGGTCAGGATGGCAAGGAAAGGAGAGGCTGAATTGACAGTTCAAGAAGGTTGGAGAACCACAGGAGAGCCAACTGCCAGCTGAGATGGAAAGCTTTGGACAGGGAGCCAGGGATGAGGCCCCCTTGAGAGCAGATCAGATGATATTTCCTGCTGTGTCTCGTGGCAAACAGATCAATCATCAGAATGCCCCAAGCTGCAAAGATGACCTAGAGGATGAAGTCCTGGCAAGGTCCTGGACCAGTGGAAAGTTCAGGAAGAAAGGGAGAACAGGTCCATTGCCTCCTGATACACCGCTGGCACAAAACCAGCCAGTACTAGCACTGCCCTTGTCAGTATAGGACTCAGACACCTTGGGCCTGGAAAGGGAGTCAAAGGTAAGGGGTCTCTTTTCTCCCTCTATTGTACTGCGGAGCAGTAGACGGGACCTGCTCCATCCCATAAACCGGCATTCACACCGTGCTGGTCCACACTCCTTCGGGAGGAGGCAGACAAGTCTCCACGCGACCAGGAATGGCCACGATTGATCTTATGTGACCTTTTCCTCGGTACACTTGATGGGAAGCAACTCCTCAGACCTTTCGGAGATGCGCAAGCTCTAGGATGTGAAATGGAAGCTCCCTCAGAACTGAAGGGTGATCTCTGATCCAACATGGGACTCCGAGCTAACCAGACTGTAAGGCCTGTTTGAGCAGGTGCTGCTTTAGACAAAGATCCATCGTAATCTGAGTTCGCTTTGTGAATGATTTGCAAATCAAACACCTTTCCTTGCCGTGGGCTTCACCTAAGCACAGCAAGCACGTGTGTGGGGATTACTCCTCCACACGACGGACATGTTAAAACATTGGTGAGGGCATCACCAGGGAAATACTTCAACTAAAGCTAATGAATACTAAATCTAACTAACACTATACTAAGGTACTAATTAGGGCTATTAATCACAATTAATGCAAAAGATGAATTCAAAACAAATTAACTAGATATTTTTATTTATCGCAGTTTGAATTGCATTGTTAAACAACAATAAAATACCAATTTAAATTTATTATAAATATTTTTGGATGTTTTTCTACATTTTCAAATATATTGATTTCCATTATAACACAGAACACAATGTGTACACTGCTCACTTTATATTATTTTTTATTACAAATATTTGCACTGTAAAAAAGATCATTGAAAAATACTGCTTCTTTTAATCTCATACAAGTACTGTAGTACAATCTCTATCATGAAAGTGCAACTTACAAATGTAGAATTATTATTTTTGCTTTAGAGCATATAAAACGAAGCATGAAGGGGCATACGAATGTTCAGCATATCTGGCACATAAAGAACTTGCAATGCCACCTACAACAGAGCCATGCAAACACCTGTTCTCACTTTCAGGTGACATTGTAAATAAGAAGCGGGCAGGATTATCTCCCATAAAAGTAATCAAAACATGTTTGTCTCAGCGATTGGCTGAACAAGAAGTAGGACTGAATGGACTTGTAGGCTTTAAAATTTTACATTGTTTTGTTTTTGAGTGCCATTTTTTAAAAATATAATTCTAAATTTTGTAAGTTGCACTTTCATGATAAAGAGATTGCACTACAGTACTTGTATGAGATTAAAACAGTATTTTTCAATTGTCTTTTTTACAGTGCAAATATTTGTAATAAAAATATAAAGTGAGCAGTGCATACTTTGTATTCTGTGTTATAACGGAAATCAATATTTGAAAATGTAGAAAAACAGCCTAAAATATGTATAATATAAATTGGTATTCTATTATTAACAGTGCGATTAAAATTGTGATTAATCATGACTATTTTAATTGCACAATTAATTGCAATTAATTTTTTTAATTGTTTGACAACCCCAGTTCTAATTAGCTGTGTACAACTAGAAAAGTCACTAAGAAGTAGAGAATTTGTGAGGTTAGAACCACACCGAGGTCCCACTCCAGCGATAGGCAGTAAGAAGGAACGGGGGGGTCGGAAGGGGCAGTCGAACAGTGCCGTCTCACATAGCCAAGGAAGGGGCTGTGGCCACTAGGTATGAGTGCTGGCTGTCTATGGGTACTGCTAGGCAAATTTTTTCAGCTAACTGGATGCTGAGAACTATCTATCTGCTTCTCAGGCTGCCAAACATATGCAGTATAGTCACCTACCCAATAATAAATGGTCTCTTATTGAAAAAAAATAAAAAAAAAATGAAGCTCTGGTGTCAGAATATTAGACTGTGAATACAGAAGACCAGATTCTGATCTCATCTGATGTTTGACATTGAATCAGCATGAGCTGCACTTGACTCCGTGGCTTTCAGAAGAACACTACAGATGTTCTTGGCTGCCCACTTTTGCTCATAGAACAAAACCTAAAGCGAACCACGCTAGTTATTTGGCCCTCCCTATTGATTTGCTCTCTCTTCTTGAAAAAGTTTTAAAATTAATATTTGTGTCAACAATTCCCTGACATACACTGCAGTTTGATACTTAATGCAGTATAATTTTATATTTAAACAAAATTAATTTCCATGCATATTATGCTCTTGATATGTTAAAAACAATAAAAACACTGCGACACAAAATACTGGAAAGGTCAACAGGGCAGAACAAGGTGGTAAATTCAATCATCAAAGGTCAATTATTTTAGAAAAGCAGCAGCTGCACCATTGTCAATTGTAAAAACAAATTATTTTTGAAGATATACATTAATTCAACTCCTCATTTAAGGTCAGACTAGATAATCATAATGGTCCCTTTTGGCCTTAATGTCTATGAAGATATGAATATTAAGAAGGTTGAAAAAATGTTTGAATATTTTTGCCAAGTTTCCTGCAGGTGGCATAACCATTTGGCTCCCAGATTTGTCTTTCTTTAGCTGTCTGATTGAACAGCCTCTTTCCAAACTAAGAGGCTACCAGAGAGCATTTCCCACTAAGATGTCACAAATCTTTGCTCCAGAAAGAAAATGTTGAAGAATTTTCCATCCCATAAGTAGCCCTCCATTGTACACCTATCTAAATACATCAAATTAAACCATTCTGAATAGTGGTTGCTGTGAAAGCACAGTAATTTAGTTCAACAAAAATTCATAAGGAGCGCTTAAAACCTTGACATTAATGTGTATACATGGCAGTTTCACTGTTCCTTTTAACTGTAACAAAGAAATTGGCTTACAAGCTCAGCCAGTTAAGGCTTCAGTCTTTGAAACTGTATAACCAAAAAATTTTAAAGGGGTACATTTTTAAGAGGGTAGGAGCTCCAGCCTCCCTTTCAGCATATGCATATGGAGCTCATACTATTTGAATCTGGAGAAATGAATTCTGGGTGGCAGTTTGAGTACTTATGCCTCTAACTTCCTAATTTGCACCCACAACTGATCTATGCATGTACAAATTCTGCAGACTCTGATGCCAATATAGTGAATATGGATGAAGATTGAATAAGCTTTTTATTTCAAAACCTCTCTTCTTCCAAACCACCTTATTGCTTATAAAGTTTTACATGTGTCACTTTGAAAGTTTTAAAACATTTTCATTTCAGAGACAAAGAATGACTGGAAAATCATGAGACACTTGTGCATGTTGAACTACTCATGCATGAGTAACTTACAGAAGTGTTTGCAGGAGCAGGCCCTTTTTGAATAAAGGCCTGATCCTTCACTAGTTGACATCAACTTCAATGGAATTTATATGGTGCCTGTTGCATGGACTGGATTGGAGAGAAACAAACAGGATTTTTTAAAAAATAAAACCTACTTTGACTTAATATAGATTAATACGAAAAGTAAAATCAATATATAGATTATTAATACCTATTATCTCTAATTATCCATGTGCAGCTTTCATGGTCAATAGATGAACAGAGTTTTCCTTCCACCAAAGGAGGCTGACTTTTCAATGCTACAATGATATGATCAGGAGAAAACTGTACTTGTATGTCATCTTTAGTGATGTCTTGTGGAAGATGAATTGTTACTGTCAAATCATCTTCAGTCTGTTGCCAATAATAGACAGGGTCTACAAATGGAAACACATATAAATGCAAAGTCAGTTACAAAATGCAAAGTATATCGGGGGGGAGGGAAAGAGAGAAATTTGGTAAAGTGTGTGTATTCACTTTCTACTCTGAAAACTTCATATGAAAGATATTCTGATCACTTATTAAAAAATAGAGAGGAACAGTTTTCTGGCTACCAGTAGGTATTTGACCAAAGTCCACTTGTGTCTCAGTTATGGAGAGTTGCTTACACTCATGTGCACATTTAAATGTGCAGGAGTACACTCAGCTGAACTATATAAATATGCACTTGTAGTTTTTTTAACATGGCATTTTTAATTAGTCATAACTTTATGAAATCAATACACAAATTAATTCAAATAAGCAAAACGCACTATGTCTCAGTGAGCATTAATCCCATTATCTAGGTTCAGCACCTTTTGAGTTATCTTCATGAATCCACAGTAACAGTGGTTCTTTGAGATGTGTTGTCCACATATATTCCACTTCTGATACATGTGCCCCATGTGTGTGAGGTCTCAATCTTTTTAAATGCTAGTGTTCACTGGGGCCATGCCTGCACCCAAGTATGCCCTCTGGCACACTGTAGCCAAGGGAATAAAGGGCAGGACAGCTGTAACTAGCCTTCAGCCTCCTAACTGCAGAATCCAGTCAGGAAGGAGGGCGGGTTGTGGAAATGCATGTGTCCATTTAGATACTGTATTAGGAAAAATCTAACTATAGGAGTAGTTAACGTCTGGAAATAGTCTTCCAAAGGAGGTTGTGGAATCCCCAATATTGGCAGTTTTTAAGAAGAGATTTAACACACACCTGTCAGGGATGGTCTTTTTACATGAACTGCCTCAGCACCAGGGGTTGGACTTGACTTCCTGAGGTCCGTTATATCCCTACATTTCTATGACAACAAATCACAAAAACCAGTTACTGTACTGTAAATAACAGTTTTGTTTTTGGAGTGGTTGTCCATATGGATTCCATTTTAGATGACTCATAAGAAGAGATCTCATGTTCTCGAAGTGGGTGCTCAGAGTCTAGTGAGCCCATGACTAAGACAGCTCCACCAAAGTGGGCATCAGATCTGGAACCCTCTACCAAGGAGTAGTGATGGGTGAACGTGTGAACTGAACTCCAGGTAGCTGCTTTACAAATCTTGACGATTGGAAAGTCCACTGGAGAAGCAGAAGAGGCTTCTTGAGCTCTGGTGGAATGGACGCTAATCTGCGCAGAGGGTCCAATACAGTCCAACACCCATTTAGATAACCTTTGGGTGGTTATTTGTGACCTTTCAGTCAGCATGGATTTGTCAAGAACAAATCGTGTCAAACCAAATTGATAGCTTTCTTAGACAGGGTAACAACCTTTGTGGATGGGGGGAAGCAGTAGATGTGGTATATCTTGATTTCAGAAAGGCTTTTGATACTGTCTCGCCTGCCCTCCTTATAAATAAAATAGGGAAATACAACCTAGATGGAGCAACTAGGGCGGTACATAACTCGTTAGAAAACCATTCCCAGAGAATAATCATCACTGGTTCATAGACAAGCTGAAAGGGCACATCAAGTGGTGTCCCACAGAGATTAGTTCTGGGTCCGGTTCTCTTCAATATCTTCATCAGTGATTTAGATGGTGGCATAGAGAGTACACTTATAAAAGTTTACAGATGATACTACGATGGGAGGGATTGCAAATACTTTGGAGAATAGGATTAAAATTCAAAATGATCTGGACAAACTGAAGAAATGGTCTGAAGTAAACAGAATTAAATTCAATAAGGACAAATGCAAAGTACTCACTTAGGAAGGATCAATCAGTTGCACACATACAAAATGGGAAATGACTGTCTAGGATGGAGTACTGTGGAAAGGGATCTGGGGGGTCATAGTGGATCACAAGCAACATATGAGTCAACAGTGTAACACTGCAACAAAAAAAGCAAACATCATTCTGGGATGCATTAGCGGGACCGTTGTAAGCAAGACACGAGAAGTAATTCTTCCGATCTACTCCACGCTGATTAGGCCTCAACTGAAGTACTGTGTCTTGTTCTGGATGCCACATTTCAGGAAAGCTGTGGACAAACTGGAGAAAGTCCAGAGAAGAGCAACAAAAACGATTAACAGTCTAGAAAACATGACCTATGAGGGAATATTGAAAAAAATGAGTTTGTTTAGTCTGGAGAAGAGAAGAATAAGGGGGGAACTGATAACTGTTTTCAAGTACATAAAAGCTTGTTATAAGGAAGAGGGAGAAAAATTGTTCTCCTTAACCTCAGAGGATAGGCCAAGAAGCAATGGGCTTAAACTGCAGCAAGGGCAGTTTAGGTTGGACATTAGGAAAAACATCCTAACTGTCAAGGTAGTTAATCACTGGAATACATTGCCTAGGGAGGTTGTGGAATCTCCATCATTTGGATATTTTTAAGAGCAGGTTAGACAAACACCTGTCAGGATAGATAATACTTAGTCCTGCCATGAGTGCAGAGGCCTGGACTAGATGACTGATTGAGGTCCCTTCCAGGCCTACGATCCTACAAAAACAAAAAAACCCACACACCTTTCTAATAGAATTAGCCTGTGCATATTTCTGGCTTCTTTTAGCTACAGCTTTGTGGAAGGTTTGAAATACACATCAGTGAACCACAGCAAATGATTTTATGTGAAAATAATCCACCAACAGTGTTTTCCATAAAATAGCCCACCAATGATCCTGATTAGGATACATCCAATAGGCAAACCAATATGACTACCTGTAGAGAGAACAACATTTATTTTATTTTTTTTAAGAGAGGCCCTCTGTGCTAACTGGTACAATCACTCGGCATGTTGATGATGAAAACATTTGGAGGATTTTGTCTTCCTGCTGAGCTAGTGGTTGCCCTTCACACCACTGATCGGCGCATGATGAAGTTACAATTCAATGAATGTCCCCTTTCCACAGATACTTACAGCTCAATTACTATCTCTATTTCTACATGTTTAATACTCATTTTTCATGCAAAGACAATGAAAGCATGAATTTTGTGTGTCTTCTGCAGAGCAAAACTTCACTCATCTCTAGTTGCAAGGCATCTTCTACAATTAAGAAAGGCAAACACCATACACAAAGAGAAATTACATACATAAAATAATATAAATATCTAAATCTCTTTGTCCAGGAAGTAAACATTTACAATGAAATTTAAGACAGTGGAAAAAAAATATTGTAGTGATATATGGAAATTCATTAAATCATCTAGGATGGTTTCGTTACAGAAGTCTAGGAAAACATGACCAGAACAAATATTACCTTTCTTTTTATCTGCTATTTTCCCATCTTCCTTTTTTTCAAGCTGATTTTCCTCATCCTGCATAAATTTGAAGGGTTTGTAGGAGACAATCATTAGACCATCCCCATCTGGCTCTATAGCTGCATAATGAGGGACTGACTTTCCTTGGAGAACTCTGCGCTTGAAGATCTCATATCTTTGATTATCTGTAAAAGGAATACAAAAACAGAAAAGTAATATTTTCTAGGAGGAAAAAATTAAATTATAAATGTGACAAATGGATTGTACCTAAAAATAATATATAGCCACAGTCAATTCATAATATTGCAGCCCTGAAACAGCAGTTCATCTCTGTCCTCGATACCAGAGATCTGCTACACAAACCTATATCCAGCAGCCATAGGAGACTGAAATTAATCAGGATTGAAATTAAAGCCCTGTAATCAGGTACACTGTAGGTTTTCCCACCTATTTTTCTAGCCTCCCACATTAGCCACTATTGGAGACATGATAAATAAAGGACTAGATGGGCCATTAGTTTCTTCCAGTATGGTAATTATTTATCATTTGTACTTCTGTATCACCTAGAGTTCCAAGCAGGGATTAGAGCCCAAGTGTGCTAGGCACTGTACTACCACCACAAGAAAGACAATCCCTGCCCCATGCAATTTACAATCTTAACATATGATGAACCAGAAGGTGGGGATGAACAATGGAATGAGGGAGAACAAGTAACCGTGAGTCTAATTTGCTATAATGAGCAGTAATCACAGCATGCCCACTGCTTACTCATTCTTAATAATGCAGCATAATTCTTGTTTTCTCCACTACTGCATGGAATTCGGCCTTGCTATTGGAAAGTTCTGTTTTTTAGCTTTTAGAAATGGGCTTCTGCTTTCTTGTTTTTGTCAAATTTAAGGAAATTTTAATTTTTAATGGTGTTTGGTCATAAATTCAGTTGTCTTCCATGAGAAATACAGAGCAGAATACCATTTTCAATAATAATTTGCAGAAAATTATATATACTTGGCCAGGTATTTAACTGATAATGCCTTTTACAGATTCCACACAAATCCTGGTTAATGCTAACTGGCCCTTCTTAGTGCAAAATGCTTATCTTGTCCAGCATTTGTACAAAATGTACAGCTAGCAATCCATCCCATGCTGTGCTTCCAACAATATACATTGAGACAAACAGAAGCATAACATGCTTCCCTCTCTGCCTCAACATCTAAATTCACTCAGCTCAATCGTAACTAATCACTTTTGAACAACCATTGATGTCAGAGAAGCTAACTAAGTATTTTAGACTTTGTTCAAATTCTCTACAGATCATTTATTTCTATTTGTTTTCGATACTCCATATTTAACTTCTATTTCCTTTCATATTAGCCTACTTACAAGTACAATAGTTTATTACCTGACTAACTTAGAAGTCACTGGAAGTAGAGATGTGTTATACAAGGACACATTATTATTTCTCAAAATGTAGTGGTATGGTCTGTTTTTAAGAACAGCAAATACACCAATATGGGCAAATATTTCAGGTCTGCCAAATTTTGTATGCCAAGGCAGTGTTTCAATATAAAGGTTAGACAGATCTTTATACATATGAAAACTGTATTAGAATACATAATGACACACAAGCTAGATAAGTTCAGGCGTGGTCACTACTTGATTATAATGAACCTTTGGTCTGACCCACTATTGCTGTTCTTATGTCCAAGGAAAATTAAGATACTATTAAAGGAAATAACACCATACAATAGGTGGCACAATTCAGTAAGAGTCAGTATAGATATGTCTATATTGCAGTTTAAAAGCAAGTTCTCAGAGATGCTGTTACTATCCCTAAACTTGCAATAGTTGGTTTTAAGCCACATGACTCGATCTCTGTACTGATAGGTGGTACAGAGGATATCCCAAGCTTTTTTGAGATTTGTTTGTACACATGATCATTTCTTGCATTCTTAATGAATGCAATGTCTTGCTTGCCTTCCACTAAAGATTGATCAGAATTCATCTGTGTTCCTCATAGTTACAAACACCAGAGTTACAAACTCATTTGGAACCAGAAGTACGCAAATAGGCAGCAGCAGAGACCAAAAAAAAAAAAAAAAGGGCAAATACAGTACAGTACTGTGTTAAATGTAAACTACTAAAAAAAAGGAAAAAGATTAAAAATATTTGACAAGGTAAGGAAACTGTCTGTGCTTGTTTCATTTAAATTAAGCGGGTTAAAATCAGCATTTTTCTTCTGCATAGAAAAGTTTCAAAATTATATAAAGTACCATGTTCAGTTGTAAACTTCTGAAAGAACAAGTATAACATTTTGTTAAGAGTTACGAACATTTCAGACATTATGAACAATCTTCATTCCCAAGATGTGCTACTGTAATTAGTTAACTTTAAAAACTAGGAGATGAAAGCCTACGCTGTCACACAGGCTTAACCTGTAAAGCCATATGTAAAAAAACCCCAAAATGACTGAGAACTTAATAACTGGACTGTAACAGACCACGAATCCCAGTGATGATTGAACCTCATGATATTCTAAACAAAAAGAGTTCTCAGCCATGCTTGCAGCTGTTTTTATCACGTCACACTGACATAGGCTGGGTCTACACTAAGCTAGACAACCCAACTATATTATTAAGGGGTGTGAAAAATCCATATCCCCGAGTTATGTAACTAAGCTGACCTAATGCCTGGGGTAGACAGCCCTAGGTTGACGGAAGAATTCTTCCATTGACCTAAACTAGTACCTCTCGGGGAGGTAGATTACCTTCGCTGACAAGAGAACCTCGCCTACTGGCATAGGTAGTGCCATGGCGGTTCTAGCGTACCAAGGGTAGACAAAGCCTCAGATATTCTAGGCTTCAGAGTGCTGTTTGGGGTTATTGTGTATGCTGGGTGTGTTGATTTGTGTCTGGAGTAGATTGTGCCAGGAGATGTGTTGATTGGTGTGAGTGATAGTTGGGTGCTGACTATGGCAGTTAAGGTAAATAATCTAACATCAGTGCAGTCTCCCTCATACAGCTCATGAAATTGTTAGCTGTAGAGCAGGGGTTCTCAAACTTCATTGCATTCCGACCCCCTTCTGACAACAAAAATTACTACATAACCCCAGGAGGGGGGACACCGAAATCTCAGTCCGCCCGAGCTCTGCCGTCCTGCCAGAGTGGGGAGGGGGGGACAAAGCCAAAGCCTGCAGAGGTGGGACAAAGCCCAAGGGCTTCAGCCCCAGGCAGGAGACTTGTAACCTGAGCCCTGCCACTCAGTGGGGCTTGGGCTTTGGCCCCGGGTCCCAGCAAGTCTCACGCCAGCCTTGGCAACCCTATTAAAATGGGGTTGCGATTCAATTAGGGGTCCCAACCCACAGTTTGAGAACCACTGCTGTAGAGTAAGAGTGGGGATTGATGGAGTTAACTTTGACATCACAATGGTTAAAACTCTTGGCGTGGCCTAGGAACATGCCTTACTGTAGCTGTATACTACATGGGTGTAATTCATAAAGCCAAAATGGCTGAGAATTTAAAAATTATATAGTAATAGACTTTAAAATGCAGTGATGATTCAACCTGGTGATAACCTGAACAAAACAAAAAAAGCTCTCAACCATGCTTCCATCACATCACATTGATTCAAAGTACATTCTAGGCTTCTGAGTGACAATCCTAGAATTTTATTATATAGATTATAAAGCATGTATTGTGGTTATCTACTTAAACATGCTGTCATCTGGTTACCAAAAGATGTTTCAGAGGTCTAACAAAATATAAAAAAACCTATCAAGCAATTGGACCATAAACGAGTGATATTTACTAGTGTTAAAAACAAAAGCAAAAAACAAAAAAACCGCACACGCACACATAGTTCATTTGCACATAAGGCAGTCAGAGCTCTGACAAATTCTCTCTCTACTGGGATACATCTGATACACAGAGAAGCACTACAGACATATTTTGACTCAGATACATTAGATACCTGGAAACTAGTTAAAACAGAGAGTTCACAGTCTAAACTTGGCATTTCCTCACTTTTTGTTTTGGTTTCTATTAGGCTTCACATCCTCTGATTTATACAGATTTAATGATTATGAATCAACATTCCTTATGAAAGGATAGAAACACACTTTTTCCTCTAACGGGTAACAAATATAGAAATTTTCACACAAGAAAAAATTTACACACCAAACAGTAACTATGTCTAGACACTTCAGTGTGTGTGAGATCTAGATTTATATCTTAATTTCATCCAGTCTATCAAAGTAGTGATATGAATACATTTTCAAATGTGGACAACCCCAGATATGAGCAGTATAATTAATAAGAAAAAGAAAAGTTTCCTATGATATTTAAGGGAAAAGAAATATGTATACTGACAAAAATGTGATTAAATAGCAGTTGCTCCTGATTTAAAACCTTAAATAAAGTTTTGCCACTGATCAAGTTTTATACTTCCTTCTAAAAAGGACAGTACTATAATATTTGTTCTAGGTTTAGAGAATTTAATTGCTTACTATAAAAAGATTGGTTGAAAGATTATAATTTTTCTTATTAAATTTTGCTGCATGCTGAAGATTGTAATTTAGTTTTCAAATGATTAATCACACCTTTTTCCATCATTGAACTTTATAATTAGAATATATCAAAATTATTCTTAATGAAATGTTAAAGGAACAATGCTAAGCTAGTGCAATACACATTCAGGAACTGCAAAAATGTAAGAAAAACATAAGTGTGACAATGTTGCACAAGGAAAGTGTATGTAATATGGCCAAGTTAACGAACATCTACCTGTATTTCCTAATCTCTATGAAGCATGCATAATTCTTGAGTGCAACAACAGCACTCAAAGAAGTGCATAGTTAACAGAGCCAGTAGAGCAGTACAGAATTTATAAGCTCTGTACAGGTGCATCTGAACTCAGCCAGGAGCCAGTGGCGGATTAGTCACTGGGCCAACGGGGCCCATGCCCAGGAACCCTGGCCAACTGGGGGGCCCTGGAAAAGGGCTTTCCCGCACCCCGACCTGCTCCACCTGCCGGGAGCGGGGGAAGCCCCTGCGCCCCGACCCCTATCCCCAGCAGGAGGGCGGGATGGGAGGGGGAGGGAAAACTGCATGCAGAAGGAGTGGGGAGGGGCCCCCACTTTGCTCTGGCTCAGAACTCAACAAAAGCTTAATCCACCTCTGCTAGGAGCAGCTAGCAACCTGTTTCCCACCAGGACAAGGGGGATCAGTTATTGGTCTCAATTGTATTTACCCAGGATGTCAGGGGAACTAGAGATACCTGTGGATCACAGGTCAGCCAGGGAGTAGCTTGAGGATATAGCACATTGACCAAATTCCTAGTTTTCCCAGAATCTTAGAACATTAGATCACACATGTAAAAATAAAACATCCCAACTAGTGGAATTCAGGCAGAATGAAAAAGAGGCCAAGAGGGACGATCAGCAGGTGGGAACACCCAGATCAAAAGAAAAGGGTTGGACAAAGAACATGCATCATCTGAGCAGTGTGCACAAGGGCAGCATGTCTGTCCTGAAGGGCATACCTCACAACTAAATTAAGTTTTCTACTGCAGATGGTCTGCACACAGTTTTCAAGTGAGCATGACATTTTTCAACCAAAACCATCTCTGAAGGAGGACTTCCGAACTTTCACTCTTGAAATTTTTCATATTTTCATCCATATATTTCTGTGATACAGAATTTTCTTCAAAGGTGGCAATAAAAAGGAAGTATCATGATCCCCCATCTATCAAAAAATTACTTAAGGCTTTTGTATTGCCTCAATTCAACTTCACATGGATGTATTTATTTATTTTAATCTACAATTCAGGCATCCATCACTTTGAATTATAATTTTTTTTTAAAAGAGAAATACTGTTATTTCTTTACAATTTAAGTTTGCTTTTTGAAACTTCATAGTTATTTTTGTATTGATTGTAGTTAGAAATTGTTGCCAGTTTATCATTAATGTTCAAGGATGGGAAGGGTTTCCGGTAACCAGAGTCTTCAATCAACAGCATCACATTATACAGCAATGAAACAAATAACCCAAGATGCATTTTTCAGTGAGTTGCAAATTATCTACATCGGTCTCAATTTCAGCTACTTTATCACTCAAATTTATTCACCAAAGGAAACTTATCAAGATTTCCTTTTCCAGTGCAAGCTTTCCCTTATCAAAACCTTAAGATTTCACATAAATGTAATCTCTCTGTGCATTAAGGTGGCAGGGCAATCTGTCATTCTTGTAAACTTCAGATTCATAAAGGCGTGCAGAAATATTCACCAAACCAATGAGACATTCATTTAACATCCCAGGAGTTCAGAGTCCAAGCTGCTGCTGGGCTTTTCATTTTATAGAAAAATGAGGGAACAACAACTGGGCCATGGATTCCCACAGCTCAGAAGCACACAATGGTACTGAGCATTTTGACAGGTACTGGATTCATAAGTGTGTACAGTACAAACAATAAGAGCCATATCCCCATGAAGAATGCCTATTGATGGAATGAACTGAGTAAAGGCTACAGCCATAAGTGTGTAAACATTCAATTATTGAATGTAAACTTTCAATTATAAACCAGCTAGTGACATTGAACATTTTTCATTTAAATAATGTGATGACTAACATTAAAATTTCTTGTATCGGGTTCTTAAAATTAATGTGTGTAAAGCCCTTTGAAGACATAAGGCATTATACAAGTGCTAAGTTATTGAAGAAGTATATGTTGCCTAACTTCAAAGTCGAAAGGACTGATCACTACTTCTTGCTGTTTTGTCTTTTCATTGATAAAAACCTTGTTACACAGAAAATTAACAATTATACTTTGTGTTACTCAGCTACATTAAAGTAAATAATATAAATGGCTCTTTGAAAGAGAAGCAAAACCTATTTGAGAAATATAGTCCATGTATCATCTACAGCAGAGCTGGTCAACATTGTGGAAAATGGCTTTTTGTAAAAAAATAATTAATTTTAATACAGAAAAAATTCATTTGACAATGTTCTGGTTTTCTGACAAGACCAAACCAAAAAGGTTTGGTTTTTGGAAACTGATAAATTTTCTTCAAACTTCACCATAACATTTTCATGCATTTTTTATGAATAACTTGGAAAAAAAAAGAAAGAAAACATTTTCAGCAAAAAAATTGGATATTTTCAACTGCCTTTAATCTACAACCCTCTTGCAGAACCTTTTCTTCAAGGTTATCTACTCTGTAAACTTTAACTGAGGGTAAGAAGAGAGGCACAAATTATTTTATTATAACAACTATGTTATTTCCTGGTAAAATGAATTATTCCAATTCCATAAAGTATTATCTAAACAAAAATATTTTTCCATATATTTCTAGTGGTGTACATAAAGTTAGAGTAAGATTATCATTTTGGATTTCCATAGTTGACTTCAGTTCTAATATTTTGCTCTATTTACATACACCAAACTTATTAATGGAAAGAAAATCCATATATGAAAGCAGCATAGAATCCTGGGGTGAAGATCAGTGTTCCCTCTAAACCAAAGGTGGGCAAACTACGGCGACCTGTCAGACCTTTTAATCTGGCCCTCGAGCTCCAGCCGGGGAGCGGGGTCGGAAACTTGCCCCGCTCTGTTCGTGCCGTGGCTCCACGTGGCTCCCGGAAGCAGTGGCATGTCCCCCCTCTGGCTCCAGCTAGGGGGCTCCGCATGCTGCCCCCGTCTCAAGTGCCAGCTCCGCAGCTTCCACTGGCCGCTGGCGCTGCACCTCCATGTAGAAGCCAGAGGGGGGACATGCCGCTGCTTCCGAGAGATGCTTGAGGTAAGCACCTCCTGGAACCTGCACCCCTCCCCCCGCCCATGCGCCAACCCCCTTGCCCCAGCCCTGGATCCCCCTCCCTCCCTCCGAACCCCTGGGTCCCAGCCTGGACCACCCTCATGCATCCCAAACCCCTCATCCCCAGCCCCACCCAAGTCTCCGCACCTCCAGCCAGAGACCTCACTACCTCCCGCATCCCAACCCCCAATTTCATGAGCATTCATGGCCCACCATACAATTTCCATACCCAGATGTGGCCCTCAGGCCAAAAAGTTTGCCCACCCCTGCTCTAAACCATGCTCCTAAATTTCAGTTTCTTTGCATAGCTGTATGAATACTACTTACAAGATTATCAACTGCATTCTGAGGTCTCCCCTGCTAAGCTATCAGTGAAAGCTCTGGCCACAAGGTAGTGAGACAACTCAGTGGAGAGCTAGCACACACAGCACAGCATGTTGAGCTCCAAAATCACTGATTAACAGGATGAAGCTATTCTCCACACTCTTGTTCACATGCTGCAGCATGAAGTCGCCAAGGAACTTAATGGGCAGGGGCTAGAACTCAAAAGGTCTAGAGCGCCTCCTTCTCATGTTCTGAGTGCATGGATTAATTGAAAGTAGACACAGGGAGGATACAGAAAATAAACTGGGTGTGAGGACAGCAGGTGCCAGAAGGGAAGGGAAGAGATTCGACAGACGGGAAACAGATTAAGGAAAATATGAAGCAGCATTATTAACACTAATGCTACTCTTGGTCACCTCAGCACAAATTTAGTAATATGATGCTAATCACCATGCAAAAAATAAAAAAATAAAATAAATAAAATCATATGCACAAGTACTATCCAGAAGTCACCCTTTGTGGAAGAGCAAGCAAGGCCCCCTTTACCACTTATTCTGTACACTACGCAGAATCTAATTTAGGAAACGTGGACACACAGGTTCCCTCCACAATTGGGCTCCATAATAGCCCCAAACAGGTTGATGTTAAGGGTACTGAGGTTAAGGGTATATAGGCTACAAACCTACACCTAGGGGGAGTCCCATATTAAACAGGGGCATATGGAAAGACACTGTTGGCGATCTCCCCAACAGCTGTATGGTGGATTATTCACCCCAATCCCTGCACAAAGCCAGTTACTTTGGTTGTGCGTGAGAAGGTATGAATTTCACACACAGTGAATCTGTAACTTCATTAAAGTCCATCTGCGTTTCAATTTAGGGCTTGGCTACACTTGCGAGTTACAGCGCAATAAAGGAGCCCCGGGCACACTAGCTCACTACCCGTTCACATTGGCAAGGCACGTAGAGTGCTCTGACTCCACGGCTGGAGCGCTCCTAGTACTCCACCTCGGTGAGTAGAATAACTTTTGATGCGCCCCCGTTGGAGCGCCCCAGCATCAGTGTGAACGAAGTGTTGCATTACTGCGCTCTGATCAGCGTCCAGAAACATCCCATGATCCCATAATTAAGTCAAGTGGCCACTCTTGTCATTGTTTTGGATGTGCCCTTTGACAGCCGGCATGCTTATCTGCTGCTAGACAAAGCAACCATTACTGTGGAATGCTGTGTGAGAGAGAGAGGCGGGGGAGAGAGGGAACTTCTGAACTTACAAGATAGCATGCTGACATGCTCTCAGCCCCTCTCTCCCCCCACATACACACAACACACTCCCTGTCACACTCCACACACCTTTGAAAAGCATGTTCCAGCCACTTGCATGCTAGGATAGCTACCACAATGCACTACTCTCTGTGGCCGTTGCAAAAGCTGCTAATGTGGCCACGCCAGTGCGCTGTCAGCTGTCAGTGTGGACAGACTACAGCGCTTTCCCTACTGCGCTCTACAAAGGCTGGTTTAACTCAAACCGCTCTAAATCTGCAAGTGTAGCCATGCCCTTAGTCCATGGCCTTGCATTAGAAGATTAGGAGAGGGTTGTGTGGACATATCTTGTTGCATCAAGATGCAGACTGTCTACACATTAGTTCTTTAAAATGACCATGGAGAAAACTGAAGACTCTCAACCTTTAATAAAGAATATAGTACAAAAGCTTCTAAAGCTCAGTACAATAGAATTGGCTCCTTCTGCTTACACAGATTGCCTTAAAGCAGATATGCCATCTTAAATGTCAATGCTGGTAGGTAACGTGGTACGGTAACACTGCACTTTCCTGTTAACACTGGTGGAGTTTTCAGCATAGTGGAAAAACTTTTTTTATGAGTAGATGATTTCTTATACTCTCACTAAATGTAAACCAGGATGAGCACAGAGTTATGCTCAGTTAGTCACACAGATGGGACTACAAGGGATATATACACAAGTATGCATTACTCTCTTTATTCCTTAAAGCTGTACTTTAAAATAAACAGGAAAGAGAGGGGGCAAGGAAGATCTTTACCCCCCCAAAAAAGTACAAAGAAAAACAAGCCAATACAAAGAAATTTAAAAGTCATTTAACTAGAACATATGGAATGAATAAATCTTTACACTTCTGTATCAACTTATCAGAGGACCTCAAAGCATTTTTGTAAAAATTAGAAACAAAAATTGAAGTTAAACTAGAAATAAAGATAGTACAAGGAAGAGGAAACAAAACCAAAAGTATAATCAACTGAAACAGATAAACAATGCAACATTAGAGCTAAATTCAGCAGAAAATAATAGCAGGCTTTCTTTATCAGCCCTAAATCCTAGCTCTGAAGTAGGCCTATCTAGCCAAAAGAAATTTCAGCATAAGAAGCAACAACAACAAAAAAAAAGTCAACACCCCAAATACAGGTTATACTCATCCAGGAGGAGGGGAGGTCATAATAGTCATTTCCTTAATCTCATGTTCCAAATTGCAGATTCTCAACTCCTTTTAAAATCCCCACCTCCCACTGCTATGACGCAAACAGGATTGAATGTAGATCTTGGCTGGAATAATCCTCCCACAGTGCCCAGCTGAGATTTACTGGAGAGGTGAATCATCTAAGATACTTCTTTATAAATTCAAAAAGCTCCTCTCCTGCAACCACTGAATTGCTGCATGGATTCATCCTAATCTTTAGAGTGCTTCAGCTAGTGGTAAGGAAGGAGGAGATGGAAAATCCTCCTCAACAATACCCAGACTTTTTTTTTATTATTATTACATCTTCAGGCCATTTACTTCACTCTTAACTGACAAGTCATCTAGAAAAGAGTCTGCTCCAATATTAAAACATTTAGAGACCTCATAAGCATGTTCAATGGAGTCTAATTCCCTGAGAACTAGGATACTATATATGGTAACAGAGCTGAGCAGAATCAACTAGTCCAGTCTTGTTAACTCATATCTTCTGCATCCAAGAGGTCTAAAGTCTATTATGGACCCGAAGGCACTGAGATGCTATTTAGGCTGCAATGGCCTTAGATATTTGATCTGGGAGAAAAGGGAGGGGGGGGGGAAAGAGAGAAAAGAGAGGAGAAAGAAGAGTTAACTTGTTAAGACAGGGGGGGAGGGGGCGGAGAGGGGCGGCGGCGGAGAACCAAGATGACAGAAAAAAGTAAATTAGCTGCTCTATCCTTTAGTTATAAGCCAGGATTAATTAAATGCGTAAAACTTCAAAAATGCACTCTCCCCCTACCCCTAATCAGTTACTGGTCGTCTTGTATTCTGAAACATGGGGTCTTAGAGTCCTTATAAAAGTTACCCTATTTAATGCAACTATAGATGTTTATATTAACTCATTCATCTAGCTATCTTGCCATATATATCTATACTTATATACTTTGTTGGATTTTACTAAACGCTTGGCTAAATTTGCTGGCTTTTACTAAACTCAATGAGTTCCACAGTTTAATCACTGTATACAAAAATCACTGTCAGATTAATTAAATGTCTCCTTGTTCTTTTTATTATAGAAAAGATTAAAGAGCATTCAATATTCTGTCTATATACCATTGATTTGTATACCTATACTATGTCCTATTATATTCATTTTCTAATCCTAATTTGTAAATCCCTTTACCATTCAAGTTCCAAGCCTCTTAACCAGAGGCTGAAAATAGTACCTAATTGTTCAGTGGTCTGGAGCTTGGAACAATGGTTTGCTAAGACTAAGGTGAGAAGACCTAACTCATTTTTATTTGGGACCACTCTGGGAGTCTGCATTTTACATCTCCACATGTGAAGTGCTACTGCACTAACCTGTTCTTCTAGTCACCCACATCATATGAGCATTTGTATTGTTTAGCCGTTAATTGGCCTCAGAGATATTTAGCAATTATAGGTTCACATTCCCCACTCCCAACTCAAATTGGAAAAAAAAAATCAAGATAGAAAATTGAGTTAAAGTTTTGAAAAACGTAATTAAAATAACTAGAATTGTGAAATGACTAACCATATAAAATATTTTTTTTTAAAATAGTGAGGTTTCAGCTTTTCAAAATATCTGCCAAGAATATAAACATAAAATACTCACCCTCTTGGTCTACTTCTGTGATTGTAACCCATTCCAAGGACACATGGAAGCCACTTCCTTTTGCATCCAGTTCATCTTTTTCTACTCGAAGCAGAAGCCCAGCTACTGAATGCACATCTGACTTTACAAAGGAAACACTGTGGGCTATAACAAAGGGACTCCCAAGTTCTTCATTAAACATAATCTGTAAATCAGAAAGAAGAAGAAGAAAAAAAAAAAAGAAAGAGGTTGGAGGGGGAAGGGAGGAGTCCATTGTAGCTACTTTGCTATCCACTAGAAAAGGAATGAGAAAGTTGACTGAAGCTACCCCAAGGATTTCACTGCCAACACAGATCAGTCAGTGGCTTCCGCCTCTGGTTTGTTCGTCCTGCCTCCTTTGCCCAGATAGTTTTGACATTCTTTTTATTATTAATTTGTATATTAAAGTAGCAGCTAAAAGGGCCATTATGCTAGGTACTATGCAAATCCAGTAAGATAGTGGATATATGATTTGATGATTTTGATAATAAATCAATCAATTTTGGAAAACAAAATCCGACTTTTAAAATAAGCTTCTTTGGTTAACGAGTTGTTTATCATTAAATTCTGAAGGGTTCCTTTACTAGACAACTGTAGAAAATGGTGTATAATAAATGCCTATTATTAAATGGAGGAAGAGGAGGAAATTAATCATTTTAAAACTGCTGAGATGAGGGAGCACCTTATTAAAATCTGTGAGTGGACTTTGGGGCAGCCCAATCTGCTCCTGCATTTTGCTGAAAGCTGATCAGAACTGTCTGATCTAGTTTAAATCTTGAATGATACATTCATCTGGTAACCACTGTATTAGAATGTGGGATTGTTGCACAAAAAAAGTCCAATAGTTTGAGGCCTTGTCTACACTACGAGAGTAGTTCGATTTTACTTAAATCGAATATTTGGAATCGATATTGCAAAGTCGAACGTGTGTGTCCACACTAAGGACAGTAATTCGACTTTGTGAGTCCACACTAACGGGGAAAGCGTCGACATTGGAAGCGGTGCACTGTGGGCAGCTATCCCACAGTTCCCGCAGTCCCCGCTGCCCATTGGAATTCTGGGTCGAGCCTGCAATGCCTTCTGGGTAAAAAAATGTGTCGAGGGTGCTTTTGGGTAACTGTCGTCATCCATCCATCACTCACTCCCGCCCTCCCTCCCTCCCTGAAAGCGCCGGCGGGAAATCATTTCGCGCACTTTTCAAGTCATTGACAGCGCGGACGCCACAGCACTGTGAGCATGGAGCCCGCTGCAACCATCGCTGCAGTTGTGGCCGCTCTCAACGCCTCGCAGCTTATCATACAGGTTGCCCTGAGGCAGATGCAGAAAAGTCAGGCGAGGAGGCTACGTCAACGCGGTGATGGCCTGAAGTCTGAGAGTAGCACAGACCTCTCAGAAAGCAGGGGACCCAGCGCCGAGGACATCACGGTGGCAATGGGTCATGTTGATGCCGTGGAACGGCGATTCTGGGCCCGGGAAACAAGCACTGAGTGGTGGGACCGCATAGTGCTGCAGGTCTGGGATGAATCACAGTGGCTGCGAAACTTCCGCATGCGGAAGGGAACTTTCCTTGAACTTTGTGAGTTGCTGTCCCCTGCCCTGAAGCGCAATGACACCCGGATGCGACCAGCCCTGACTGTCCAGAAGCGAGTGGCCATAGCCCTCTGGAAGCTTGCAACGCCTGACTGCTACCGGTCAGTCGCGAGCCAGTTTGGGGTGGGCAAATCTACCGTGGGGGTTGTTGTGATGCAAGTAGCCAAGGCAATCGTTGATGTACTGCTGCCAAAGGTAGTGACCCTGGGAAACTTGGAGGCGATCATAGATGGCTTCGCAGCGATGGGATTCCCAAACTGCGGTGGGGCCATAGATGGAACTCACATCCCTATCCTGGCACCGGACCACCAGGCCAGCCAGTACATTAACAGAAAGGGCTACTTTTCCATGGTGCTGCAAGCACTGGTGGACCACAGGGGACGTTTTACCAACATCTACGTGGGATGGCCGGGCAAGGTTCATGACGCTCGTGTTTTCAGGAACTCTGGTCTGTTTAGACGGCTGCAGCAAGGTATTTACTTCCCGGACCACAAAATAACTGTTGGGGATGTGGAGATGCCTATAGTCATCCTCGGGGACCCAGCCTACCCGCTAATGCCCTGGCTCATGAAGCCCTATACAGGTGCCCTGGACACTGAAAAAGAACTCTTCAACTACCGGCTGAGCAAGTGCAGAATGGTGGTGGAGTGTGCTTTTGGACGTCTCAAGGGGAGATGGAGAAGCTTGCTGACTCGCTGTGATCTCAGCGAAACCAATATCCCCATTGTTATAGCAGCTTGCTGTGTGCTCCACAATCTCTGTGAGAGCAAGGGGGAGACCTTTATGGCGGGGTGGGAGGTTGAGGAAATTAGCCTGGCTGCTGATTACTCACAGCCAGACAGCCGGGCGATTAGAAGAGACCAGCGGGAAGCGCTGTGCATCCGGGAGGCTTTGAAAGCAAAGTTCCTGAGTGAGCAGGGTAACCTGTGACTTTCTAATTTTGTGTACAGAGAAGCCTTCACCCCACTTCCAACACACGTTTCAAAATAAAAATAGTTCAACTTTGTTAAAGCACACCGTTTTCTTTAATACTGTTTTCGCGGGAATTTTTAAAAACTGGGACGCAGACTGTGGTGCGGAGCGGGTGTAGTGTAGTCGCGCGAATGCAGCTTCTAAACTCAAGGACTGACAGGCTCCGCTGCGGTGGGATGGTTCTTTCAACGGAGCCTGTCACCCCTCCTGATAGGGACTGTGTGTATGGGGGGTCTATGTGACTTTGTGGCAGGGGGGGGACGGTTACAGATCCCCTGCTGTGTGGCTCTGTGATCCTGCCTAAGGACCGCCGCTTAAGATCTCTAACTGCCCTCCCCTGCCACAAAGTCACAGAGCAACCCACCCCCCACCACATAACATGAAAAGAACCTCCCAGACTAACCAGGGTAAGTAGTCACTGCATCACTGCACTATGTATGTGCCTTGCTGCTGTGCCTGCCCCCGACTATGTACCCTGCCAAAGGTGACTGTCCTGTCCAATTACCAACCCCCTTTCCCCCCCTCCTCCAAAAGAACATGATGGAAACAGTAGTTAACAGAAACATATTTTTTATTATCAACTACACATGGGACTGGGAAGTGAAACTTGGACGGGGGCTTGTGTCAGGCGGGAAGGAAAGTACTTGTCAAACTTTGGGGAATGAGAGCCTTCTGCTGCTCGAGCTCTCTGCAGGGGTGGAGTGAGAGTTAGCAGGGACTCTGCCGCCTCTCCTTCTGTGCACTTTGGGTGAAGGGAGTATGGGACTTGGTGGCGGGGGAGGGCGGTTAGAGATGGACTGCAGCGGGGCTCTGTCCTCCTGCCTCCGTTCCTGCAGAACATCCACAAGGCGCCGGAGCGTGTCCGTTTGCTCCCTCAGTAGTCCAAGCAGGGTTTGAGTCGCCTGCTGGTCTTCCTGACGCCACATCTCCTCCCGATCCATGTTTGCTTGGTGCATTCGGGTCAAGTTTTCCCGCCACTGGGTCTGCTGTGCTGCCTGGGCTCGGGAGCAGGCTATAAGCTCTGAGAACATGTCCTCCCGTGTCCTCTTCTTCTTATGCCTAATCCTCCCTAGCCTCTGGGAGTGTGATGACAGGCTAGGTTGTGAGACAGTCGCAGATGGGGCTGTGGGAATGGGAAAAAGGGAGTGAATTCCTCAGAAAGCTAAATGTACTTGTGAACAAAGAACATAGTCTTTCTCTGTGAACAGGACCATGCACAGCACCTATCACATGCGCACTCAGCACAAGGTCGAATTCTCGGCCTTCGCATTCAGTGTCTGGGGTTTTGCAGAGCACTTTCGAGAACCCTGTCAGGACAACGGAATTGCTCTTGCACGCAGACATGGTAAGCCGTAGATTCGTGGCAGCTTAAAACTTTAATATTAGCAATGGCCTCATTTCACATTGAAATCAATGTCGGTCCCTGCTGCCAGCAATCCGGCAAGCAGGAAGTCTGCTCCTGTCCCACACCCTCGCGGCTGTCCCCGGGAACGATCCCTTTCGGCTGACCCTCTCCCGCCTCCACCGCGTGGCTGCAAACCAGCGGTTACAGTTCTGTAAAGGAACGGTAAAGCAGTCCCAACACTAACATTCCCCTACCTCATTCAAAGCAGGTCGTCATGAGCGACATCACCCTCATGAGGATCTCTGAGAGCGACAGACAGAGAATGCTCCGGGAAAGCCTTCAAAGACCAGGGCCGTATGCCGCCATGCTGTGCCAAGCAATGATTCCGGAGTACTTGCTAGTCTCGTGGCGCGGCAACGTGTCCTACAACGGAGGACCCAATAAGGCCGCTCTCCCCAAGAACCTAATGCAGCGGATTTCAAATTACCTGCAGGAGAGCTTCCTTGAGATGTCCCCGGAGGATTTCTGCTCCATCCCCGGACATATAGACCGCATCTTACTGTAGCTGCAGTAGCAGGGA
This sequence comes from Trachemys scripta elegans, assembly GCF_013100865.1. Lineage (NCBI taxonomy): Eukaryota > Metazoa > Chordata > Testudines > Emydidae > Trachemys > Trachemys scripta. Next base: position 252,062,826 of record NC_048299.1, read on the forward strand.
CTAAACAGTAGAGCGGCTTGGGCAGGACAATCATGCAAAACCGGACATTGCTAGATTTTTTTCAAATAGTTGCACTGCCCATGACTGAACCGTTAAGTTAATCAAACTAATCATGAGAAACCCATTTTTAAAATTGTTAATAATCATGTTCTGTTACAAATAAATGTTTAGATGTTTACAACACTTACTGGATGATCCTTCACCAGATTCTGTGTCCGGGGTAACGGCTGGGGAGGGTTGGTAGGGGATCTCTGTAAGGGTGATGAAGAGATCCTGGCTGTCGGGGAAATCAGCGTTGTGAGCGCTGTCGACTGCCTCGTCCTCCTCATCTCCTTCCTCATCTTCCCCGTCCGCTAACATGTCCGAGGATCCGGCCGTGGACACTATCCCATCCTCAGAGTCCACAGTCAGTGGTGGGGTAGTGGTGGCGGCCGCACCGAGGATGGAATGCAGTGCCTCGTAGAAACGGGATGTCTGGGGATGGGATCCGGAGCGTCCGTTTGCCTCTTTGGTCTTCTGGTAGCCTTGCCTCAGCTCCTTGATTTTCACGCGGCACTGCGTTACATCCCGGCTGTATCCTCTCTCTGCCATGTCTTTAGAGATCTTCTCATAGATCTTTGCATTCCGTCTTTTGGATCGCAGCTCGGAAAGCACGGACTCATCGCCCCACACAGCGATGAGATCCAAGACTTCCCGATCAGTCCATGCTGGGGCCCTCTTTCTATTCTGAGATTGCACTGCCATCAGTGCTGGAGAGCTCTGCATCGTTGCCAGTGCTGCTGAGCTCGCCACGATGTCCAGACAGGAAATGAGATTCAAACTGGCCAGACAGGAAAAGGAATTCAAATTCAAATTTTCCCGGGGCTTTTCCTGTGTGGCAGTTCAGAACATCCGAGCTCTTACTGCTGTCCAGAGCGTCAACAGAGTGGTGCACTGTGGGATAGCTCCTGGAGCTATTAGCGTCGATTTCCATCCACACCTAGCCTAATTCGACATGGCCATGTCGAATTTAGTGCTACTCCCCTCGTCGGGGAGGAGTACAGAAGTCGAATTAAAGAGACCTCTATGTCGAACTAAATACCTTCGCGGTGTGGACGGGTGCAGGGTTAATTCGATGTAACGGCGCTAACTTCGACATAAACGCCTAGTGTAGACCAGGCCT